>NC_057813.1:113969994-114058633 GCF_018294505.1 Triticum aestivum
CATTTTTTTCATTTGAGCTCCCCTTAACCAATCACTTGGTTCTTTTTTCCTTTGAATTTTAAAAGTATGACCATTTGCAACCTAAGTGAAAATGCAACACTCGCTTATATTAGCGAATCATAAATAGTTGTCTCCTTTTACCAAAATGTTCATGCATATACTTCTTCTCATAATTTGCTTGCCTGATTATTTTCATGATTTTTAGGACATTTCATAAATAAAATTTCTCTTCTAGAATCTAGAAAACGACAAATACTCTGAGACATGATGGGTTCCCGTAACCTTGAGAAAAAACCTTAGCTGCCACAGAGCCCTCATCCTCGTCAACTGAATCCAGCAGTGCCACAAAGAGGAAGAGGAGACCATACATGGGGCTAAAGTGCCCGAGCCACGTACCAACAAAAGTCGGAGAAAGCCGAAAAAACCCAAAAAAAATCGGAGTAAAGTCGGAAAAAAAAAGTGGAAAATATGAAAAGAAAAAGTTCTCCCACACTGCGGCCAGACACGTGGCAGCGTTGGAGCGCTCCCCGTGCTCCCTCGTGGGTGTCCCTTGGAAACCAATTCAGAGATTGCACTCTAACTAGTTGCTCGCATACTTTAAGGGCCTCAAATGAGAACAAGAAATGGCATCCATGTGGTCTCTAGCAGGTTGGGAAAATGCCTCATCTTTTTCTAACATTGTTGAGTTCAATTCCTGTTTAAAAGGAACACAAAAACAAATTGCCGTATACGGTTCCAGGGTCCACACACACACACACACACACACACACACACACACACACACACACACACACACAACCTAGCAAAAACAAACTAACAACCGAAATATATCCTATTTGATGCTTGAGGCACCAAATACCCCCCTTTAAACTAACGGGTCTGCTCATGTAGATGGGTTCTTTTTGGTTTTGCCAACTTTAAACGTGGTTCCTTTTGATTTTCCCGCCGTGTTTTCCCAATTTCCTTTTCCTGTGTTTCCCCAGGAAAATCTTGGTTTAGTTTTTTTGTTTATTAAAAAAATATGATTTTTTTATTATTATTTATGTACATTTTTGTTGATTATAATTTCCAAATTCGTGAATAATTTGTTAAAACTTTCGAGCATTGTTTTTGAAATTTATGCACATTTTACCAATTCATGAATATTTTTAAAAATTGTGAGTACTTATAAATTTTCAAATATTTTAACATTTTAATCCATGAATATTTTTAAAGTGTGAGAACACTTTTTAATCCATGAACATTTTTTGATTTCACACATCCATACAAAACTAATCCCAAAAATCAGGTTATTTTCCTGAGCAACAGCAGAGGAATGAGCGGGGAAAAAAAGCAAGCCGACCAGTGACCGATCAAGGCTTCATCAACCGCGGCCCAGTATGCGTCATAAAGGAATTTTGGCGCCTAGGGGGTAAAATAATAGCCGATTTCCTATTTGCCGCACGATGCGGCAAATTGTCCAGGTAACGCTCCAATATCCAGCAAATTTTGCCAGCCCATTAAGGGCATGTACAATGGTTGATAAGACAGTTTTATCTTAAGCCTTGCATGTAATTTAGAGATTGTAAAAAAAATGTCTACAATGGGTCATTTCTTAATCTTATCTTCAATAACTAGTTATTTCTAAAAACGTGGTGAGACATATTGTGCTAAGAGATTATTTCTTGTCTTCTCTTAAATAAGAGAAGACAAGCCTTTTCTTACGAGTTCTCTCTCCTCCACCTCATCATTTATCCTACATGTCACTCCTAAGATAGTACCATTGTACGTGCCCTAAGTACCTGTACGCAAGCTCTCTATTTCCGGTTTTGGGCAAGTTCTACAGGTTCCAAGCCGGTTATTTCCAGTTTGGTTACCTTCTATAAGGTTCCAGAACCGTTTTTCTTTCCTTTTGTGTTTCTCTTTCATTTTTTTCATTTCTTTTTCTTGTTTTTGTTTTCTTTACTGTTTCCTTTTTCTTTTCCTTTTTTGATTTTTCATTTATTTTTCAAGTTTCTATTTCTTTTTTAACAAACATTCAGAAATTTAAACATGTTCGTATTCTACAAAAAATTGTTCATTTTTGCATAAAATGTTACAGTTTTTTCAATTTTGTACAGAAATTAGAACAATGTTTAGAATTCTTCAAAAATAATATCCGCTTGTTTGGAAAATATTCTAAATTCGAAAACGTTTAGAAATTCAAATTTAAGAAGAACACATTTGAAATGTTCAAAATTCAGAAAATATTCAGTAATTTCAAAAAATGTTCCCATTTCCAAACTTTGGTCACAAATTCAAAAATAAAATCATGTTTTCAAAAATATGTTCGCAAATTGAGAAAATGTTATAAATTTATTGGCATAAAATGTTTGCATTTTCCGAAAACTGAAACATTTTTTGTGTTTTTGTAAAACATGTTAAGGCTTTTGAAAAATTGTACAGAATTTTCAAAAAAAATGTTGCCACTTACAAATTTTGTTCACAAATTCAAAATATGGTCTTTTTGAAAAAACAGATTCAATAGATGTATTAAATTTATTGGCAAATTGAAACATTGTTCAAATTTTTCAAAAGAATATCTTGTTTGTCAAGAATTGTTCGGAATTAAAATACTCATAATTTTCAGGAAATGTTGTGAAAAAACATCAAATAATATTCCGATCTGCCGCTGCTATTAATTCTTAAACATTCTCGCGTCGTGTTGGTCACATGCCCTCAGAAGCTCATGTGGATACCTACATGGCTCCATAATTCCTGCGGAGTGCGCCGCACTTTTTGCTTTTTTCCACCTATCATCCGCAGTTGCTACTTCATGGGCCGGCCTAGCCGGGAACTCCCTTTGTGCGAACTGCAGACTGTTTACCGCCGTAAGCGGCACATAGGACGTCCTGAACAGTAGCTCCGAGCAGCCCAGGTATTTTTCAAATTAATGAGATTTGTGGGCTGGCAAATTCTCCAAGCCAATACCACCATCATGACAACCTAGGTATTTTGCAAATAAAAAGCTCAAGTGCACCATATTGTTGAACTTGGAAAAGCTCTCTCTATCGGGAGCTCCTATTGGGCGCTCCAGGCGCCAGGGAAGCTCCCTGGTGCACACACGTCGGCACTAGTCGGCCAGCCCATGTACATGTTGACATTTGCGAAAAAACACGAAAAATCACAAAAAATGGGGAAAAAAATCTAGAACTAAAAAGTTTCACGGATTTTGAAAAACAATTCCTGAACTTGAAAAAAAGTTCATAAATTTGAAAAAGGTTCATCCATTTTGAAAAAGGTTCATAAATTTTGAAAAAAAGTTTGTCAAAAATTTAAAAGTTCATCACATTTGAATAAAGTTCCTCAAATTTGATAAGTTCATCGAAATTGAAAAAATGATCATGGTTTTTCAAAAAATGCACATACCTGCAAAATGATTCATTGATTTGAAAAAAGTTAATCGAATTTAAAAAAAGGTAATCAAATTTCAAATTAAAGTTCATCGATTTGAAGAAAAAATCAACCTATTTGCAAACAATTCATCGAACCAGGAAGAAGAAAGAGGAAACACAGAAAACAAAAAAGGATAAAAGAAGGAAAAGTTGAATTATACCATATCTTGCTGGGTGGCGTGCTGGTCCAGCTTAACTATATGTGGGAGGTTGCTGGTTCGAATCTCAATCGGTGCGCTCGTTTTTGCGGATTAAAACACAGCTAGATGGGCTGGCCCAGGGCATCTCGAACAAGAAAGAAGGCATACTAAGACGTATGTTGTACCACAGTATATGACACAACTTGTCGCTAATTTTTTTTGACTATGATATAGCTCAAAATTTCACAAATTTTTCAAAGAAACAAATCATAATTTTCAGAAAAAAATGTTTGCAAAGGTTTAAAAAATGGCACCTTTTGAAAATGTTCGCAAAATTGAAAACTGTACACAAATCTTTCCTGCTTATAAAGATTAGAGTTGATGGTGAGTTCACATATGGGACCAACAACCTTCACCCAAAAAAAATGCACCCTTACACACATGTTGTACTAACAACCTTTCAGAGGCATAAATAAACAAATGCACTATACTCATATGTGGGACCTAAAACAAATAAATACGCTACAAATTTCATGTGAGATGAACTCTTGAAGAATGCACAAATGAAAAAAAATGCAAAAATGTGGCACCAACTCAAAAATATACCCTTGTTTTTAATTTCTCTTTTCAACCAAGCTCTTCCAATTCTATATCACAAAAAAGGGAGTGAACAAATTGTAATTTCAAACCGACAGTAAACTTTTTTCCCTTCTACTATGTGCTGTACAGTCAACTTACTTTATTTAGTTGGTGCAGCCAACTTACAATGCCTATGTTTCAAGATTCAAAATGTTGTGTCTTGCAAAGAACCTACTATGAACGCTTAAAGTTCTTCAAGGTCTTTTGTTATATTCTCACTATATTTAATCACAAATCACGTGCAAAGGCCGCACGGCATCAACGTGCTATGACGACTTTCTAAGCCAGTGACCTAAGGCATCTTCAAGGCAGACCCGTAAACATTTTGCAACCGTCCGGACTGCACTGTCCGCACCGTAGAAGCTATCCAACGCCGACATGTATCGGTCCGCGGCGCGGTTCGGACGCGATTTCTCCCGCAAATCAGAGACAAAAAGTGTGAGACGTTTGCAGGAGTCTGGGCACCCGAAACATAGGACTTCGACACCCCTGGCCAACCCAATGCCCCCCTTCCGGTCCCATTTCCTTCCACTCCGCCCTTCTCCCCCTTGCTTTGCATCGGCACCTTTCACCTCCGTCACCATTGTTGTTTGTCTCCGCCGCCACAGAGGCATTGCCAGACGTCCGCAACCGGCACCGACGAGCCCGCTCACTATTCCGACGGAGCTTTCCGCCCTGGAACCATTTGTACAGAGGTACACTCTACCCCCTTTCGACGACCTCCATGGCGGACACCACGCCCGGCAGGTGTTCGGTCAAATGTCATTGAGCTTATTTTCAAATGCTATGTCATTTTTTGAGTACGTAAGATGGTGAGCTACTTGACCATGGAGGGTGAATTGTTGTGCAATGCATGGCTGACCGTATCCGCGGATTTCATAGGCAGGACCAAAGGGCCGCCCTTCTGGGAGCAAGCGCATGAAAAGTTTCTCGCGGGAAAGCACATTGCGCCCTACGACATGTACATCATTCAACGATGCACCGTGAGGTTGTTTTCATATCGCTGGCACACTATCCAGGCCAGGTCATCAAGTTTTGCAACTTGATTAATCAACTCAAGGTAAGGTGGCCATTGCACGCGGACATGGTGGAAATGGTAAGTTTTACTTCCTCTTGCTCAACATGTTGATTGATTCATTCACTCAATGTTGGTCTACACATTATATGTTGCCCGCATGCATCGCCATGGTGTAACACAGGTCAGAGGGACGGTCCTGTACGTGCATACACTGTTGGATAAAGCTATGGGGAAGCATGTGTGGGAGGACATGATTCGTTAAAAAAAAATTGTTGGACATCCCGGATCTAGTCGAATTTGAGACCTTGTTGTACTAGACTTACTTAGCATGTTATGTGTTATTTCCTATCCGAACTTTGATGAATATTGGTTGGTTTGCATGAATTTTGTCTGCTTTGTTAAAATGCGTTTTGAAATATATGCGGCTAGTGTTGGATTGTTGCCTCAAGCATCCGTGTCCGTGGAAAGTGGGACTGGTCCCCCCTGTCCACAGACGAATGTGGGAGGATTTTTGCGGGTTGCCGCTGAAGATGCCCTAACTCCTCGTATTTTATAGTATCGTAGCAACGCATGGGTATTGTGCTCGTATTTAAAAATATTAGAGAATAAAAGAAACCACAAACTAGAAAAAATATTCTTGAATATGAAAAATATTAGAGAATTACAATAATTTTCATTATTCAAAACAAATTGAGAACATGGAAAAAAATTATCGTATTAAAAATGTTAAGGAACTCAAAAAGTGTTTTAAAAATCAAAAGGTAATCATGAATTATCATTCTGAAAATTCAAACAATTTTCAATATTTTGAAATATTTCATGAATTTTAAAAACAAATAACGAGTTTAAAACTCATTCAAAAATTTGTAAAAATGTTCACAAATTTGAAAAATGTTCGGGAATTAGAAAGAAATGTTCACAAATCTGGGTAAAAACTTAAGGAGTTTGAAAAAATATTCACAAACTCAAAAGTGTTCGCAAATTTGAAAAACGTTCATGAACTCAATTTGTTTTGAATTTAAAAACAATGGATTCTAAACATCTTCACGAATTTAATAAAATATTATGAACTTGTAAAATGTTCACAAACTGTAAAACTGTTGGCGAATTGAAGAAATGTTCTTGTATTTGAAATAAAATGTTCACGAGGTTTACATATGTTAGTGAACTTGAATAAATATTTACGCACTCTGAAAATCTTCGGGAAGTCAAAATATATTCGTGAATTTTAAAAAGTATATGCTGACATAAAATATATTGACAACTATGAAGGATGATCAGAAATTTTAAAAAATGTTTACTAATTTGAAGTAAAATGTTCAACATATTTTAAAATTGACCCTGTATGCAAATATGTGCGTTGCTTATTCAAAAATATACATCAGATAGATATAAAATTTTCATGTGTTTCAAAATAAGCTAGAAAAATATTTAAAAGGGAAAAAGGAAACAAGAAAATAGCGAAAGAAGAAAATAACAAATAAATAGAAAAAAATTAAAAGGGTATTGAAAGCTTAAAATCTGTACCTCTCTACTCTTTACCTACCTATAATAATAATAAAGCACGTAGGGTTCTGCCCGTCCGTCGCGCCAATTTGCAAAAAAGCCCCTGCGTTTACATGAAATCAACCCGCAGTTCAGATTTAAGTCACTCCGAACCGTTATTTTACAGTTTTTCAAAAAAATCCTTGACTTTTTAGGTATTCTATTCGCGGATCATATTTAATACAAACAAATGATTTTCTAAACCATCCATATCTTTAAAACCGTAACTCTGATTTAAACATGTTATATATGAATTTTGATTAGAAAAATATGTAGAATATGAATATAAGATTATTTTAACCTGTTAAGTATTTATAAATATTATTTTAAAAGATATTTAATTCAAACAAATGGTTTTCTAAATTATACGCATCTTTTAAATCGTAACTCCGATTTTATAATGTTATATATGAAATTTGATTAGAAAAATGCGTGAAATATGTATATGATGTTAATTTTACATGTTAAATATTTTTTAATATTGTTTTGAAAGGAAACTTATAACTATAGCGCACGATCCATTTTTCTTTGATACAGGCGGCGATCCGGATTGCAAATAAACACCCACTATAATCATATAGGGAAAATAAAACATTGAGAACTACACATACATACCTCTGAATACGTCGCAGCGGAAAACAACAGATTTCTCATCGCGAGTGTGAGAGAAAGCGAGAGAGAGGGAGAGGGAGGACAGAGGGAGAGAGAGACGTCTTAGGATTAACCACATTCTAACACGTTTTGATTTGTGTGAACACTAAGGCCATCGCCTGCGAGGGTGGGAAGAAGAATAAGCGGCAACACAAATATGATGCGTCACTAAAATAAAGGAGATGGACCTATTGTGGTCTTGAGTGATGGTTGTTCGGTTAAGAGTGTGTGTTGTGTTTTTTCTTCCGTTGCAACGCACGGGCTCTTTTGCCAGTAAACGCAAAAAAGATATAAAAAGATAAAGAAGCGATGAAAATGGAAACCTAAATAGAAAAAAAAATCATCTAGACGCTAGACCATTCCTGGAACGACATTGTAAAATACAGCATAAGTTTCCACACAAAAAAAAAAACGGCCACGCACGATTTCTTTTGGATTGTTTACTCAGCCTGCCTAGAAATCACCTATAACCTATTGGTTACAGCTTTCCTTTTGCTGCGGAAGTCGGCAGTCCTACAGCTTAGACTTACTTTATTCTCTTATACATAGCTTGTGCGGTGTATAAAGTGAGTGTAACATGGACATCGTGCTCGCTCATATCTAACGCAAACAACCAGAATCGAGTTCCATCACACAAAGCTCAGTTTTCGGACGATACTTGCATACCCAAACAAGCATTACTCTATGGAATCTCCCTCCCCCCCAAAAGGAGGAGCTCCCCGTACCATAAAAAAAGAGAATCTCACTAGTTTCTAACCTTTAAAAAATAGTGTCTATTTTTTGAGCCCTTATTTATCGTCCATGCAGTCATACTCCTTACTTCGTTCCTTATATGTTCGATCACTTGCACGTGATTGGTGCAGATGAAGAGATGAAAAGAAAAGAAAGAATAAAAAAATGTGGTTCGGTGTGGGCCGTGTCCTATGTGACCTATTGACCAGATGTGTCCGCGAGCCCACACGTGGCTCGGCCGCCTCGCGTAACCACCTCGCGTCGTTCCCGTGACCGACCGAGGGGGCTAACCCTAGCCGTCGGGGCTAGTCCGCCGCCTCCAGCTCCCTCCCTCGCCGCCGCCGATCTGGTCGGCGTAGGCGGCGATGGGGATTTCCCTTCTCCCCGTTCGATGTCGTGCGGCGTGGGACGACGACTCCGGCAACGGCGTCATGCAGATCCTAGGCTCAGCGGCTCCCGGCAGCGGCGCGGGTGGAGATTGGCTGGGTGTGCCGTGCAGGTCGACTGGACATGGCTAGAAGATGAATGTGGGGCTGGGCGTGGCCGGTGGCGGTGGCGGCAGCGACAACGTTCAACCCGGATCCGGTCTTGGCGGTGGCGACGGCGAGGCTGACCCGGGTCCGGCCATGGTGGTGGTGGCGTCCCCTCTGCCGGGGATGACGGGCCAGGTGGTGGGTCCTTGTGGCGGCACGGGTGGCGCCGGATTTTGGGATCCCGTGTCCGGGCTCGTCGAAGGACGCACGTGGCGGTCGTAGCTTCCTCCGGCGTCGACGACGCTTGATGCAGGATCACGGTGGCGGTTGCCGTTGTATGGGCGACTCATCGGCTGGCGCGATCGTTGGTGCTCCTTGTAGCACCCGAAATCGGGGCGGCGGCCCCTCTTCATCAATGACAGTGGATTCCGGGGTCGTCTGGGCGACTCGGAGTCCGGATCTCGAGATGGTGACGGCCTTCTGAGGCTGGTGGCGGTATGGGACGTCCCTTCCATCAACAGGCCAGGTTTGATGCAGCTCGATGGGTGACACATGTGCCTCTTTCGGAGTTGTCGGGCGGTGCCTGTCATCGGTAGGTGAAGCCACCGGTGGATGTGCTATGATGGCCCACAAGTATATGGGGTCAATTGTAGCCTTTTCGATAAGTAAGAGTGTCGAACCCAACGAGGAGCAGAAGGAAATGGCAAGTGGTTTTCAGCAAGGTAATGCCTGCAAGTGCTGAAATCGTAAGTAACATAGTAGTTTGATAGCAAGGTAATCTGTAACGAGGAAGTAACGGTAGTAGTAGCAAAGTGCAGCAAAGTAGCCCAATCCTTTTGAGGCAAAGGAGAGGCCAAAACGGTCTCTTATAATAAACATAGTGTTCTTGAGGATACATGGGAATTTCATCTAGTCACTTTCATCATGTTGGTTCGATTCGTGTTCGTTACTTTGATAATTTGGTATGTGGGTGGACTGGTGCTTAGGTGTTATTCTTACTTGAACAAACCTCATACTTATGATTAACCCCCTCGCAAGCATCTGCAACTACGAGAAAAGTATTAAGAATAAATTCTAACCATAGTATTAAACTTTTGGATCCAATCGGTCCCTTACAGAATAGTGCATAAACTAGGGTTTAAGCTTTTGTCACTCTCGCAACCCATCATCTAATAACTACTCTATAATGCATTCCCTTAGGCCCAAATATGGTGAAGTGTCATATAGTCGACGTTCACATGACACCACTAAGGGAATCACAACATACATATTATCAAAATATCGAACACATATCAAGTTCACATGATTATTTGCAACATGATTTCTCCCGTGACCTCAAGAACAAAAGTAACTACTCACAAATGATAATCATGCTCAAGATCAGAGGGGTATTAAATAATATAATGGATCTGAACATATAATCTTCCACCAAATAAACCATATAATGATCAACTAAAAGATGTAATCAACACTACTAGTCACCCGGAAGCACCAATCTATAGTTCCGGTACAAAGATTGAACACAAGAGATGAACTAGGGTTTGAGAGGGGATGGTGATGTTGAAGATGTTGATGGAGATTGCCCTCCCCAAGATGGGAAAGTTGTTGGTGATGATGATGACGATGATTTCCCCCTTTGGGAGGGAAGTTCCCCCGGTGAAATCGCTCTGCCGGAGGGCAAAAGTGCTCCTGCCCAAATTCCGCCTCGAGACGACGGCGCTTAGTCCCAAAAGTCATCTCCTTATTTTTTTTCTAGGTCAAAATGACTTATATACTAGAAGAGGGGCACCGGAGGTGGGCCGAGGGGAGCACAACCCACCAGGGTGTGCCCACATGGGTTGTGCCCACCTAGTGGTCCCCCTCTGTTACTTATTGGCTTCAATAATTCTCATTTATTCCATAAAAATCCTCGTAAAGTTCCAGCTCATTTGGGGTTGTGCAGAATAGGTAGCCTGACGTAGCTTTTTCAGGTCCAGATTTCCAGCTGTCGGAATCCTCCCCTTTGTGTGTACCTTGCATATTATGAGAGAAAAGTCATTAGACTTACTCCAAAAAGTATTATTATGCAATAAAACAACAATAATAACAGTAGGTAAACATGATGCAAAATGGACGTATCAACTCATCCAAGCTTAGACCTCGCTTGTCCTCAAGCGAAAACCGAAATCGAAAAACATGTCAACATGCTTAGAGAGAGAGAGGTGTCGATAAAAACAAAATACGAACATAGAAGCATCATGTAACTTATTATGACAACAACAAACTTTAACATAAGAATTTTATCATAGAACTTTTATCATAGACTTCTCATGAGCAAGTAACAATTCATCACAACGTCGAAGTATAAAGTATAAACTCTATTGGAAACCAACAAACTATGTTCTCATTCAACTTTGCAACTACAATTCATCATCTTTTCAGGAAGGGTCACGTATCGAAGCATTTAGGCAAGTCCACATACTCAACCATCATATAGTCTTCTATGCTTGCTAACACTCACCTCGTACACATGAGCAAAACGTTTCAATCGGACACATGGAAAGGTAGGGGCTTATAGCTTTGTCTCCCAACGTATTCATCTCAAGGGTGGTGTCAACAATAATAACTCATGCTATCCATATTCAACTGGATATATGTGCCTAGATCTTTCCTCAGCACATGATGCTTGCCAAAAGAGAAAATAAAAAGGAATAGAAAGAAGAACTTTGACTGTTGCAAAAAAGTAAATCGATAAAAGTAAAAGATAGGCCCTTCGCAGAGGGAAGCAAAGGTTGGCATGTGCTTTTTTTTGTATGCTCAACCCCTTAGTGCAAGAGAACGTCATGTTATATCACCCCTTATGATGGCAACCTTTATTATGCAGTCTGTCGATTTTATTCTTCGCCATCACAAGTTCGTACAACGCTCAATTTTCTCTTACACTAAATGGTCTAACACTTTTATAAGCAATTTTTATTGCCTTATTGCACCGATGACAACTTACTTGAAGGATCTTACTCAATCCATATGTAGGTATGGTGGACTCTCAAAACAAGATTTGGGTTTAAGGGTTTTGAATGCACAAGTAGTATATCTACTTAGTGCGTTATTTTTGGCTAGCAAAGATGGGGGGCAAGCATACATGTTGAAGGATCTATGACAATATAACTTCTATGTGAATATGAACAAACATAAATCATTACGTTGTCTTCCTTGTCCAACGTCAACAATTTTGGCATATAATATTTTTTATGGGTGCTCACAATCACAAAAGATTTCCAAGATAGTGTATTTGCATGTGAATCTTCTCTTCCCTTATTAATTCTTTCATGAGTTGCATCATTGACCAATGCTATGTTTGTTAATCTACAATAAATTTTTCTACTTATACTTTTGTTTGTGTGATGTCATTACTTACCATAAGATTATCATACGATCTTTCTCATTTATTTCCTTTCTTTTTATTGAAACATGAAAGTAAACAAAGCAAAACTCAAACTAGACTTTATTATATATCTTGCACACGATTACAAAGATAGATCACTAAGCAAACTTTCAAAAGAAAGGATAGAACTAAACTTTTATTCATCTAAAGCAAAAGATAACTAAGGATCGAACTAAGATAAGTAAAGGTAAAAGATAGTGGAGGTGATATGATACCGGGGCACCTCCCCCAAGCTTGGCAAAAATCAAGGGGAGTGCCCATACCCGATACTCAATTTTATTTTGGTGATGAAGAAGGAGCTGGTGGTGATGAAGTGGAGGGTTTGTCTTTCTTCCTTAGCTTACACTTGAGGATGGAATTCTCATCCTTCAATTCACCAATCTCCTGCTCAAGTTCCAGTACCTTTTTGCATAAATCTTGCTTATTTTCCTGCAAAAGACGAAGGGGGGTAAACTGGATCTTAGGCTTCTTTGCTTTGTTGGGGAGACTTGACTTCTTAAATTCAATGTGCATGTCCCCAGGTTGGGGGAATGGGGCTTCATCTTTGTCTGAGCTCGTCTCCTCCTCCCTCTTAGGACCATAGTCTTCTTCTTCCTCTGAAGTCCAGCTATAGTGCTCCACATCCCCATAGACCTTGGGGTTTGCAATATAATCGGCAACATAGCTCTCACCTTCCGAGTCTTGAGACGACATAATTTCAGATCTGTCAGAAAACAGCAGGAAAAAGAAAACAAGATATTTCTCCGCGATACGGAGGTCAATTGGTTCGGGGAGCATATAAATATATTTTTATCTTGGGAAAGAAGCAAACGAAAGAAAACTGGAGTTTGGAAGGTACCCGAGGTGGTCACAACCCACCTAGGCGCGCCTGGCTGCCCTGGTGTCTTGTGCCCACCAGGGGTGTCTTCCTAGTTGTTTCTTATTTTCTTAATTTTCTTAATATTCCAAATCTGACAACAAATATTTTTGCGGATTTTCTTCACGATTTTGGAGTGTTCCGAAAGGTTTCTTTTATGTGTTCCTACGGTGTCATAGTATGGATAATATTGCTTTCAACATTAATGGGCATACCTGAGATATAATGTTTTATTCGTTGCCCATTAACAACCTTCGGGTTAGTGCCTTCGGTATTATTTATTTTGATAGCTCCAGATCGATAAACCTCCTCGATAACATAGGGTCCTTCCCATTTGGGGAGGAGTTTTCCTGTAAAGAATCTGAAATGAGAGTTGTACAAAATAACATATTCTCCAACCTTGAACTCATGCTTTTGGAATCTTTTATCATGCCAACTTTTAACTTTTTCTATAAATAACTTGGCATTTTCATAAGCTTGGGTTCTCCATTCATCTAATTAGCGAATATCAAATAACCTCTTCTCACCAGCATGTTTGAAATCATAGTTGAGTTCTTTAATTGCCCAATATGCTTTATGTTCTAACTCAAGAGGCAAATGACAAGCTTTTCCATAAACCATTTTATAAGGAGACATACCCATAGGATTTTTATATGTTGTTCTATAAGACCAAAGTGCATCATCTAATTTCTTAGACCAATTCTTCCGGGACCTATTGACAGTCTTTTGTAAAATTAATTTTATTTCTCTATTGCTAAGTTCACCTTGATCACTAGACTGGGGATGATAGGGTGATGCAATTCTATGGTTAACATCATACTTGGCGAGCATTTTACGGAAAGCACCATGAATAAAGTGTGAACCACCATCAGTCATTAAATATCTAGGGACTCCAAACCTTGGGAAAATAACTTCTTTAAGCATTTTAATAGAGGTGTTGTGATCAACACTACTAGTTGGAATAGCTTCTACCCACTTAGTAACATAATCAACAGCAACCAAAATATGAGTATACCCATTGGAAGAAGGAAAAGGTCCCATGTATTCAAATCCCCAAACATCAAATGGTTCAACAGGAAGTGAATAATTCATAGGCATTTCTTGACGCTTACCGATATTACCTATTCTTTGACATTCATCACAAGATAATACGAACTTACGAGCATCCTTGAAGAGAGTAGGCCAATAAAACACAGATTGCAATACCTTATGAGGAGTTCTGTCTCCCGCATGATGTCCTCCATAAGCTTTGTAGTGACAAGTTATCAGCAACGGGGTTCTCCGCTCCTTTTCTATCAGTGATATGTAAATCAAATTCTTGTAGTAGAAGAACCCACCTAATGAGTCTAGGTTTAGCATCTTTCTTTTCCATAAGATATTTTATAGCAGCATGATCGGTGTGAATAGTCACTTTGGAATCAACAATATATGATCTAAATTTATCACAAGCAAACATAACTGCTAAAAATTCCTTTTCAGTAGTAGCATAATTTCGTTGGGCACTATCTAGAGTTTTACTAGCATAGTGGATAACATTCAGTTTCTTATCAACTCTTTGTCCTAGAACAACACCAACAACATAATCACTAGCATCACACATAATTTCAAAAGGCAAGTTCCAATCAGGTGGTTGAACAATAGGAGCAGCAATTAAGGCTTTCTTTAGTGTCTCGAAGGCTTCCAAACAATCATCATTAAAAACAAAAGGGATATCCTTTTGCAAAAGATTTGTAAGAGGCCTAGATAGAAAAGTCTTTATAAATCTCCAATAGAAACCAGCATGACCAAGGAAACTGCGAGTACCTTTGATATCTTTAGGACATGGCATTTTCTCAATTGCATCAACCTTGACTTTGTCCACTTCAATACCTCTTCAGAAATTTTATGGCCCAAAACAATACCTTCGTTAGCCATAAAGTGGCACTTCTCCCAATTCAAGACAAGATTTGTTTGCTCACATCTCTGCAAAACTCGATCAAGATTGCTTAAAAAATCATCAAAAGACTTCCCATAAACAGAAAAGTCATCCATGAAAACCTCAACAATCTTTTGACAAAAATCAGAGAATATAAAATTCATATATCTCTGAAAGGTAGTAGGTGCGTTGCATAAACCAAAAGCTATAGGTCTATAAGCATAAGTTCCAAATGGACAAGTAAAAGTGGTCTTTTCTTGATCAGGTTGAGAAACTTGTATTTGTGAAAAACTAGAATATCCATCGAGGAAGCAAAAATGTGTGTGCTTAGATAATCTTTCTAGCATTTGATCAATAAAAGGCAGAGGGTAATGATGTTTTCTAGTTGCTTTATTTAATTTTCTAAAACCAATTACCATTCTATAGCTTGTGATAATTATTGGTGGAATAAGTTCATTCTTGTCATTAGGAACAACAGTAATACCTCCCTTCTTAGGGACACAATGGACAGGACTTATCCATCTACTATCATATATAAGATAGATTATACTTGCTTCCAGAAGTTTCAATATTTCCGTTCTTACCACTTCTTTCATCTTCGGATTTAACCGACGTTGGTGATCAACAACGGGTTTAGCATCAGGTTCCATATTAATCTTGTGGTGGCATAGAGTGGTACTAATGCCCTTAAGATCATCAAGAGTATATCCAATAGCAGCTCGGTGCTTCCTTAGAACTTTCAATAATCTTTCTTCTTCATGTTCTGAAAGGTTAGCACTAATAATAACATGATATATCTTTTTCTCATCAAGATAAGCATATTTCAAAGTGTCTGGCAATTGTTTTAATTCAAACACAGGATCACCTTTAGGTGGAGGAGGACCTCCTAGAGTTTCAATAGGCAAATTGTGTTTAAGTAGATGTTGTTGTTTGAACAAGATTCTATCTATATCATTTCTTCCGCGCATATGCAAATCATTTTCATGGTCTAGCAAATATTGTTCTAAAAGATCAGTAGGAGGCACACCAATAGAAGCAAATCTTTATTATGATGCTTTGTGGTAAACTTAGAAAAATTAAACTCACGAGACTCATCACCAAAACTAACACCGACAGTTTGTTTCTCACAATCTATTTTAGCATTAACGGTGTTCAAGAAAGGTCTACCAAAGATAATGGGACTAAAATCATCTTGTGGGGAACCAAGAACAAGAAAATCCGTAGGGTATTTTATTTTAGCACACAAGACTTCAACATCTCTAACAACCCCAATTGGTGATATAGTATCTCTCTTGGCAAGCTTAATAGTAACATCTATTTCTTCTATCTCAGCGGGTGCTATGTCATTCATAATTTCTTGATATAGGGTAAAAGGTATAGCACTCACGCTAGCACCTATGTCATATAAACCATGATAATAGTGATCTCCTATCTTAACTAAGAGAACAAGCATGCCAACAAAAGGCATGCCAACAACAACAGCTTTATCACAGAAGTAAATAACATGCCCATCAAAATTATCGACCAAGAGATCTTTAACCATAGCAACACTAGGTTCTACTTTGATTTGTTCAGCTGGTTTAGGTGTTATAATATAAATTTTGTTGACCACAGTTCAAACTTTAGCATGTTCCTTCATCCTAACAGGGAAAGGTGGTTTTTCAATATAAGAAGTGGGAACAATACCCACTGGATCAACATTATAAATGATAGTTTCATCTTTAGCTTTTACCGGTTCTTTAATTTATTCTTTAATTGGTGGGTGATATTTGAAGCACTTCTCTTTAGGAAGATCAACATGAGTAGCAAAAGATTCACAAAAGGAAGCTACTATGTCAGAGTTGAGTCCATATTTAGTGCTAAACTTTTGAAAAGCATCGGTATTCATAAAAGATCTAACACAATCAAACTTAGGCTCAATACCTGACTCTTTACCTTTGTCAAGTTCCCAATCTTCAGAGTTGCATTTGATTATTTCTAAAAGATCCCACCAGAATCCAATAGTCTTCTTCATAAAAGAACCAGTACCAGAAGTATCAAGCATGTATTGATCATTACGAGAAAGCCGAGCATAAAAATTCTGAATAATAATTTCTCTTGAGAGCTCATGATTGGGGCATGAATATAACATTTACTTAAGCCTCCCCCAAGCTAGAGCGATACTTTATCCTTCACGAGGACAAAAATTATATATATAATTCCAATCATGATGAACTAGATGCATATGATAATTTTTTTGATGGAATTCCAATTTCAATCGATTCCAGTTCCAAGATCCAATATCATCGCATAGCCTATACCATGTCAATGCCTTTCCCTTCAAAGATAAAGGGAGAACCTTCTTATTAGCTGCATCTCCAGGTAAACCTACAAGCTTAAACAATCCACAAATTTCGTCCACATATATCAAGTGCATATCAGGATGTTCGGTTCCATCTCTTGCATAAGAATTAGTAGCAATTGTTCTACCATACCGGAAGGAATTTCATATTCAATATTTTTAGTAGGTGCAGTAGGTTGAGGGGAAACTAATTGTGGTTGTGGTCGAGGTGAAGATACCCTGAACAAACCCCTCAAAGTATTGTTTTCCATAGTAACAAGTGACAATAAATTTCAGCACGTAGTAATAATTTTTCCTTACAAATTTCCACTTACCAAGAGCGCTTCACTCCCCGGCAACGGTGCCAGAAAATGGACTTGATGTCCCACAAGTATATGGGGTCAACTGTAGCCTTTTCGATAAGTAAGAGTGTCAAACCCAACGAGGAGCAGAATGAAATGACAAGTGGTTTTCAGCAAGGTAATGCCTACAAGTGCTGAAATCATAAGTAACAGAGTAGTTTGGTGGCAAGGTAATTTGTAACGAGCAAGTAATGGTAGTAGTAGCAAAAGTGCAGCAAGGTAGCCCAATACTTTTGAGGCAAAGGACGGGCCAAAACTGTCTCTTATGATAAGCAAAGTGTTCTTGAGGGTACACGGGAATTTCATCTAGTCACTTTCATCATGTTGGTTCAATTTGTGTTTGCTACTTTGATAATTTGGTATGTGGGTGGACCGGTGCTTAGGTGCTGTTCTTACTGGAACAAACCTCCTACTTATGATTAACCCCCTCGCAAGCATCTGAAACTACGAGAAAAGTATTAAGAATAAATTCTAACCATAGCATTAAACTTTTGGATTCAATCAGTCCCTTACAGAATAGCGCATAAACAAGGGTTTAAGCTTCTGTCACTCTCGCAACCCATCATCTAATAACTACTCCACAATGCATTCCCTTAGGACAAATATGGTGAAGTGTCATGTAGTCGACATTCACATGACACCACTAAGTGAATCACAACATACATATCAACAAAATATCAAACACATATCAAGTTCACATGATTACTTGCGACGTGATTTCTCCCGTAACCTCAAGAACAAAAGTAACTACTCACAAATGATAATCAAGATCAAGATCAGAGGGGTATTAAATAGCATAATGGATATGAACATATAATCTTCCATCAAATAAACCATATAGTAATCAACTACAAGATGTAATCAACACTACTAGTCACCCACAAGCACCGATCTATAGTTCCGGTAAAAAGATTGAACACAAGAGATGAACTAGGGTTTGAGAGGAGATGGTGTTGTTGAAGATGTTGATGGATATTGCCCTCCCCAAGATGGGAGATTTGTTGGTGATGAGGATGACAATGATTTCCCCCTTCGGGAGGCAAGTTCCACCAGCGGAATCGCTCCACCAGATGGCAAAAGTGCTCCTACCCAAGTTCTGCCTCGAGAAGGCGATGCTTCATCCCGAAAGTCCTCTCATTATTTATTTTTCTAGGTCAAAATGACTTATATACCAGAAGAGGGGCACCGAAGGTGGGCCGAGGGGAGCACAACCCACCAGGGCGCGCCTGGGCTCCCAGGCGTGCCCAGGTGGATTGTGCCCACCTCGTGAGCCCCCTGTGGTACTTATTGGCTCCAATAATTTTCATTTATTCCATAAAAAATCCTCGTGAAGTTTCAGCTCATTTGGAGTTGTGCAGAATAGGTAGCCCGACGTAGCTTTCTCAGGTCCAGATTTCCAGCTGCCGGAATTATCCCCCTTTGTGTGTACCTTGCATATTATGAGAGAAAAGACATTACAATTACTCTGAAAAGCATTATTATGCAATAAAACAACATAAATAACAATAGGTAAACATGATGCAAAATGGACGTATCATGCCCCCAAGCTTAGACCTCGCTTGTCCTCAAGCGAAAACCGAAATCGAAAAACATGTCCACATGCTTAGAGAGAGAGGTGTCAATAAAAACAAAATACGGACATATAAGCATCATGTAACTTATTATGACATCAAAAAACATTAACATAAAACTTTGGGACAATTGCATTTTTACCCCTAGTTGGTTCCTACCCACGGGTTTTGCCCTTACTTTTCGAGCTTGCTCAGTTTTGCCCTTACTTTTTCCATCAAGGTCCCTCGAATGCCCTTTGACTGTTTGACCAAAACTTTGAAAATTCATAATTAATTCATACGAACTGAGAAAAATGCAAATAAGATATCAAAATGTTCAGATAAACATTACCTTTATGAGCATATCATTTGCATTCAGGAAAAAAGCATCGTTTAAACTACCCAAGGTAATTAATGTTATTAACATTATTAAAAATAAATAGGTATAAAAAATAAAAAATCGTGAATAAAAATTATATGCAAATGTAGGTGATGTTTTCTGAACATCCTGATACCTTATTTGCATTTTCCTGAGTTCCTATCAACTTGTTATGAAGTTTCCAAATAATGGTCAAAGTCGTTAGAACATTCATAACAAGTTGATACAAACTCAGAAAAATGCAAATAAGTTATTAGGGTGTTTAGAAAACATCACCTACATTTGCATGTAATTTTTATTCATGAAAAAAATATTGTTTATACCTATTTATTTTTAATAATGTTAATAACGTTAATTACCTCGGGTAGTTTAAATGATGCTTTTGTCCTGAATGCAAATGATATGCCCATAAAGGTAATGTATATCTGAACATTTTGATATCTTATTTACATTTTTCTGAGTTCGTATGAATTAGTTATGAATTTTCAAAGTTTTGGTCAAACGGTCAAAGGGCATTGGAGGGACCTCAATCGAAAAAGTAAGGGCAAAACTGAGCAAGCTAAAAAAGTAAGGGCAAAACCCGTGGGTAGGAACCAACTAGGGGTAAAAATAGAACTTTTATCATAGACTTCTCATGAGCAAGTAACAATTCATCACAACATCGAAGTATCATGCATAAACTTTATTGAAAACCAAAAAACTATGTTCTCAGTCAACTTTGCAACTACAATTCATCATATTTTCAGGAAGGGTCATGTATCGGAGCCTTTTTGGCAAGTCCACATACTCAACCATCATATAGTCTTCTATGATTGCTAACCGCATACACATGAGCAAAACATTTCAACCGGACACATAGTAAGATAGGGGCATATAGTTTCGCCTCCCAACGTGTTCACATCAAGGGTGATGTCAACAATAATAACTCATGCTACCGATATTCAACTGGATATATGTGCCTAGATCTTTTCTCACCACATGATGCTTGCCAAAAGAGAAAATAAAAAGGAATAGAGAGAAGAACTTTGACTCTTGCATGAAAGTAAATTGATAAAAGTAAAAGATAGGCTTCGCAGAGGGAAGCAGAGGTTACCATGAAATTTTTGTTTGTATGCTCAATCTCTTAGTGCAAGAGAACATCACGTTATATTGCCCCTTATGATGGCAACCTTTATTATGCAGTCTGTCGCTTTTATTCTTTGCCATCACAAGTTCATACAATGCCCAATTTTCTCTTACACTAAATGATCTAACACTTTTAGAAGCAATTTTAATTGCCTTATTGCACCTATGACAACTTACTTGAAGGATCTTACTCAATACATAGGTAGGTATGGTGGACTCTCAAAACAAGATTTGGGTTTAAGGGTTTTTGGATACACAAGTAGTATCTCTACTTGGTGCGGAATTTTTGGCTAGCAAAGATAGGGGGCAAGAACCACATGTTGAAGGATCTATGACAATATAACTTCTATGTGAATACGAACAAACATGAATTTATGTTGTCTTCCTTGTCCAACGTCAACAATTTTGGCATATAATATTTTGATGTGGGCTCACAATCACAAAAGATTTCCAAGATAGTGTATTTGCATGTGAATCTTCTCTTCCCTTATTAATTCTTTCATGAGTTGCATCATTGACCAATGCTATGTTTGTTAATTTACAATAAAATTTTCTACTTATACTTTTGCTTATGTGGTGTCATTACTCACCATAAGATTAACATATGATCCTTTTTATTTATTTCCTTTATTTTTATTGAAACAAGAAAGTAAAGAAAGCAAAACTCAAACTAAACTTTATTATATATCTCACACATGATTACAAGGACAGATCACTAACAAACTTTCAAAAGAAATGATCGAACTGAACTTTTATTCATCTAAAGCAAAAGATAACTATGGATCGAACTAGGATAAGTAAAAGCAAAAGATAGTGGAGGTGATACGATACCGGGGCACCTCCACCAAGCTTGGCAAAAACCAAGGGGAGTGCCCATACCCGATCCTCAAATTTCTTTTGGTGATAAAGAAGAAGGTGGTGATGATGAAGCAGTGGCGATCTTGTCCAACATATCTCTGAGTGCCTCTATTAAACTGTGAATCTCCCGAAGAGCTTGATGAAGCAACTCAGTGTTCTTCTCCACTTTAGCCAAGATATGCTTATTTTCCGGACCCCAAGAGTTTGTTCTTGCATCACTTTCTCTTGGACGAGATATGTCCCAATTGGACGGTATGTGCACACGAGGAGTGTTTTCGAATCCATAATTATGAATCAAATTGTGAAAATTGTTTCAATGTAACCTGTGTAGAGGTTTCCTTGGAGAGAGTCCTTCCTGATCTCTAGGGCTCTCTTGACTGTTTGTTGGCCTCATGGCTTGACGGGGGTTAGGACGAGTGGAGATGCCAGCCAGGGTGCCCTCTCAAAGGCCGGAGGGTGAACTTCAAGCGGGTCTCCCTCGTCTTCCTCCATAGCGACCTCTTCGACTCCATCTCCCCTGGACTCCGCCTGAAGCAACCAAGCATCGCCTTCTTCATCGTTGGAGGAGGGAGAAGACATGATGCTTGACTTGACAGATCTGACAAAAAACAGCGAGAAAATAAAACAGAAGATTTCTCCGCGAGACGGAGGTCAATAGGTTCAGGGGGTATATAAAGATTCTTTATCTTGGGAAACAAGTAAACGGAAGAAAAACAGAGTCCGGAAGGTACCTGAGGTGGGCACAACCCACCTGGGAGCGCCTAGCTTGCCAGGCGCGCCCT
The DNA here is from genome assembly GCF_018294505.1 of Triticum aestivum. Taxonomy (NCBI): domain Eukaryota; kingdom Viridiplantae; phylum Streptophyta; class Magnoliopsida; order Poales; family Poaceae; genus Triticum; species Triticum aestivum. The sequence goes on from NC_057813.1 coordinate 113,992,177, forward strand.
CGTGTCTTGTGTCCACCAGGGTTACCTTCCTAGTAGTTTCTTATTTTCCTAATTTTCTAAGTATTCCAAAACTGACAAAAAATATTTTGCAGATTTTTCGGAGTTCGTTTACTGATTGTATCACATACCTCCCTTTTTCACGATTTTGGAGTGTTCCGAAAGGTTTCTTTTATGTGTTCCTACGGTGTCATAGTATGGATAATATTGCTTTCAACATTAATGGGCATACCTGAGATATAATGTTTTATTCGTTGCCCATTAACAACCTTCGGGTTAGTGCCTTCGGTATTATTTATTTTGATAGCTCCAGATCGATAAACCTCCTCGATAACATAGGGTCCTTCCCATTTGGGGAGGAGTTTTCCTGTAAAGAATCTGAAACGAGAGTTGTACAAAATAACATATTCTCCAACCTTGAACTCATGCTTTTGGAATCTTTTATCATGCCAACTTTTAACTTTTTCTATAAATAACTTGGCATTTTCATAAGCTTGGGTTCTCCATTCATCTAATTAGCGAATATCAAATAACCTCTTCTCACCAGCATGTTTGAAATCATAGTTGAGTTCTTTAATTGCCCAATATGCTTTATGTTCTAACTTAAGAGGCAAATGACAAGCTTTTCCATAAACCATTTTATAAGGAGACATACCCATAGGATTTTTATATGTTGTTCTATAAGACCAAAGTGCATCATCTAATTTCTTAGACCAATTCTTCCGGGACCTATTGACAGTCTTTTGTAAAATTAATTTTATTTCTCTATTGCTAAGTTCACCTTGATCACTAGACTGGGCATGATAGGGTGATGCAATTCTATGGTTAACATCATACTTGGCGAGCATTTTACGGAAAGCACCATGAATAAAGTGTGAACCACCATCAGTCATTAAATATCTAGGGACTCCAAACCTTGGGAAAATAACTTCCTTAAGCATTTTAATAGAGGTGTTGTGATCAACACTACTAGTTGGAATAGCTTCTACCCACTTAGTAACATAATCAACAGTAACCAAAATATGAGTATACCCATTGGAAGAAGGAAAAGGTCCCATGTATTCAAATCCCCAAACATCAAATGGTTCAACGGGAAGTGAATAATTCATAGGCATTTCTTGACGCTTACCGATATTACCTATTCTTTGACATTCATCACAAGATAATACGAACTTACGGGCATCCTTGAAGAGAGTAGGCCAATAAAACACAGATTGCAATACCTTATGAGGAGTTCTGTCTCCCGCATGATGTCCTCCATAAGCTTTGTAGTGACATTTCCGTAGGATTTGTTCCTGTTCATGCTCAGGTACACAACATCTAATAATACCATCTACTCCTTCTTCATAAAGATGTGGGTCATCCCAAAAGTAATGTCTTAAATCATAGAAGATTTTTTTTTCTTTTGTTGGTATGTAAAGCTAGGTGGTATGTATTTAGCAACAATGTAATTAGCATACTCGGCATACCAAGGTGTACTATTAGAAACATTTATTGCAGCTAATTGCTTGTCAGGAAAGCTATCATTAATAGGTTGTGGGTCATCAAGAATATTTTCAAGCCTAGACAAGTTATCAGCAACGGGGTTCTCCGCTCCTTTTCTATCAGTGATATGTAAATCAAATTCTTGTAGCAAGAGAACCCACCGAATGAGTCTAGGTTTAGCATCTTTATTTTCCATAAGATATTTTGTAGAAGCATGACCGATGTGAACAATTACTTATGAATCTACAATATATGATCTAAATTTATCACAAGCAAACATAACTGCTAAAAATTCCTTTTCAGTAGTAGCATAATTTTGTTGGGCACTGTCTAGAGTTTTGCTAGCATAGTGAATAACATCCAGTTTCTTATCAACTCTTTGTCCTAGAACAACACCAACAACATAATCACTAGCATCACACATAATTTCAAAAGGCAAGTTCCAATCAGGTGGTTGAATAATAGGTGCATAAATTAAGGCTTTCTTTAGTGTCTCAAAGGCTTCCAAACAATCATCATCAAAAACAAAAGGGATATCCTTTTGCAAAAGATTTGTAAGAGGCCTAGAAATTTTAGAAAAGCCTTTGATAAATCTCCTATAGAAACCAGCATGACCAAGGAAACTAAGAATACCTTTGATATGTTTAGTACATGTCATTTTCTCAATTGCATTAACCTTGGCTTTGTCTACCTCAATACCTTTTTCAGAAATTTTATGGCCCAAAACAATACCTTCATTAACCATAAAGTGGCACTTCTCCCAATTCAAGACAAGATTTGTTTGGTCACATCTCTACAAAACTCGATCAAGACTGCTTAAACAATCATCAAAAGACTTCCCATAAACAGAAAAGTCATCGTGAAAACCTCAACAACCTTTTCACAAAAATCAGAGAATATAGTAGTCATACATCTTTGAAAGGTAGAAGGTGCATTGCATAAACCAAAAGGCATACGTATATAAGCATAAGTTCCAAAATGACAAGTAAAAGTGGTCTTTTCTTGATCAGGTTGAGAAATAGGTATTTGTGAAAAACCATAATATCCATCAAGGAAGCAAAAATGTATTTGCTTAGAAAATCTTTGTAGAATTTAATCAATAAAAGGCAGAGGGTAATGATCTTTTCTAGTTGCTTTGTTTAATTTTCTAAAATCAATTACCATTCTATAGAGTGTGACAATTCTTTGTGGAATAAGTTCATTCTTATCATTAGGAACAATAGTAATACCTCCCTTCTTAGAGACACAATGAACAGGACTTACCCATCTACCATCAGCTATAGGATAGATTATACTTGGTTCTAGAAGTTTCAATATTTCTGTTACTACCACTTCTTTCATTTTCACATTTAATCGACGTTGGTGATCAACAACAGGTTTAGCATCAGGTTCCATATTAATCTTGTGCTGGCATAGAGTGGGACTAATGCCCTTAAGATCATCAAGAGTATATCCAATAGCAGCTTGGTGCTTCCTTAGAACTTTCAATCATGTTTCTTCTTCATGTTCTGAAAAGTTAGCACTAATAATAACAGGATATATCTTTTTTCTCATCAAGATAAGCATATTTCAAAGTGTCTGGCAATTATTTTAATTTAAACATATGATCACCTTTAGGTGGAGGAGGACCTCCTAGAGTTTCAATTGGCATACTGTGCAGAGGTTGTTGTTCGAACAAGATTCTATCTATTTCATTTCTTTCATGCATATGCAAATCATTTTCATGGTCTAGCAAATATTATTCTAAAGGATCAGTAGGAGGTATAACAATAGAAGCAAGACCAACAATTTCATCATTACTAGGCAAATCTTTATTATGATGTTTTCTACTAAACTTAGAAAAATTAAACTCATGAGATTCATCACCAAAACTAACACCGATAGTTTGTTTCTCACAATCTATTTTAGCATTAACGGTGTTCAAGAAAGGTCTACCAAAGATAGTGGGACAAAAGTCATCTTGTGGGGAACCAAGAACAAGAAAATCAGTAGAGTAATTTATTTTCCCACACAAGACTTCAAGATCTCTAGCAATTCCAATTGGTGATATAGTATCTCTATTAGCAAGCTTAATAGTAACATCTATGACTTCTATTTCAGCGGGTGTTATATCATTCATAATTTCTTGATATAAGGTAAAAGGAATAGCACTCACGCTAGCACCTATGTCACATAAACCATGATAATAGTGATCTCCTATCTTAACTGAGACAACAGGCATGCCAACAACAGATCTATGTTTATCTTTTTCATCGCGTTTGGCAATTCTAGCAGCTTCATCATAGAAGTAAATAACATGCCCATCAATATTATCGACCAAGAGATCTTTAACCATAGAAACACTAGGTTCTACTTTGATTTGTTCACCTGGTTTAGGTGTTCTAATATAACTTTTGTTGACCACAGTTGAAACTTTAGCATGTTCCTTCATCCTAACAGGGAAAGGTGGCCTTTCAATATAAGCAGTGGGAGCAACTGGATCAACATTATAAATGATAGTTTCATCTCTAGATTTTACCGGTTCTTTAATTTCTTCTTTAATTGGTGGGTGATATTAATTTGAACCACTTCTCTTTACGAAGATCAACATGAGTAGCAAAAGATTCACAAAAGGAAGCTATTATCTCAGAGTCAAGTCCATATTTAGTGCTAAACTTTTGAAAAGCATCGGTACTCATAAAAGATTGAACGCAATCAAACTTAAGCTCAATACCTGACTCTTTACCTTCATTGAGTTCCCAATCTTCAGATTTGCGTCTAATTCTTTCTAAAAGATCCCACCAGAATTCAATAGTCTTCTTCATAAAAGAATTGGTACAAGAAGTATCGAGTATGGATTGATCATTACGAGGAAGCCAAGCATAAAAATTCTGAATAATAATTTCTCTTGAGAGATCATGATTCGGGCATGAATATAACATTGACTTAAGACTCTCCCAAGATAGAGTGATACTTTCTCCTTCACGAGGCCAAAAATTATATATATAATTCCGATCACGATGAACTAGATGCATATGATTTTTTTTGATGGAATTCCATTTTTAACCGATTCCAGTTCCAAGATCCAATATCATCGCATAGCCTATAACATGTCAATGCCTTTCCCTTCAAAGATAAGGGGAAAACCTTCTTCTTAGCTTCATCTATGGGTAAACCTGCAAGCTTAAACAATCCACAAATTTCATCCACATATATCAAATGATTATCAGGATGTTCGGTTCCATCTCCTACATAAGGATTAGCTAGTAGTTGTTCTACCATACCCGAAGGAATTTCATATTCAATATTTTCAGTAGGTGCAGTAGGTTGAGGGGTAACTAATTTGGTTCCGATCGAGGTGAAGATACCCCTAACACCTCAAAGGATTGTTTTCCATAGTAACAAATGACAATAAATTTCAGCACGTAGTAATAATTCTTCCTTACCAATTTCCACTTACCAAGAGTGCTTCACTGCCCGGCAACGGCGCCAGAAAAGAGACTTGATGACCCACAAGTATAGGGGATTAATCGTAGTCCTTTATATAAGTAAGAGCGTCGAACCCAACAAGGAGAAGAAGGAAATGACAAGCAGTTTTCAATGAGGTAATGTCTGCAAGCACAGAAATTATAAGTAACGAGTAGTTTAATAGAAAGATAATTTGTAACGAGCAAGTAAAAGTAATGGTAACAAAAGTGCAGCAAGGTAGCCCAATTCTTTTGAGGGAAAGGACAGACCAAAACGGTCTCTTATGATAAGAAAAGTGTTCTTGAGGGCACACGGGAATTTCATCTAGTCACTTTCATCATGTTGGTTCGATTTGTGTTAGCTACTTTGATAATTTGGTATGTGGGTGGACCGGTGCTTAGGTGCTATTCTTACTTGAACAAACCTCCTAATTATGATTAACCCCCTCGCAAGCATCCGCAACTACAAGAAAAATACTAAGAATAAATTCTAACCATAGTGTCGTGGAATTGTCACGTCAGATGTCCTCGTGAAAGGACTTAGTCGTGGAGCCATCGCGGTGGGTTAGCTTAAAGGGGTTAAATCGGACAAAGGACACGAGAGTTTTATAATAGTTCGGCCCCTTACGATGAAGTTAAAAGCCTACGTCTAGTTGTGATGGAATTATTGGGGTTTCGATTGCCAGGGAGCAAACACGCTATGCATGGCTTCCGAGTTGTTGTTTCTTGTCCCTGAACCGCCGCCGGGTCATCCCTATATATACACACGTTGACGCCCGGCCGGTCTACAGAGTCCCGAGGCCGGCTCATACAAGTGTCCGGCTCGGTCTCTGCCTTCCTAACTTACAATACAAGTTATACAACTATGGCGGTTTACCAATATGGGCCCTAATCCGCCTTTGGGCTCTGGGCCTCTAAGCTTTATCAGTAAAGCGCCACCTTCTTTGTCTTCATGGCCTTTAGTATGGTTGAGCGTGAACCGGCCCCACCTGGGCGGTTTACACTCAGTAGTTATATCGCCAACATTAGGCCCCAGATTGATTTGAACCTGTTCATGTCAATCTTCAATACTTCGAAAAATTCCGTGAACACCTTCTTTCGATTATCGTAAACCGCCATGATGCCTTCTCCTATAAACTTTGGTAAACCGCCATGACGTCATCTTCTGAAAATTGCAGTGAAACGTCATGACGTCATCTCTGTATCAAAAAAGATTTGTAAAGATTCCCTTCATTAATTATCTTCCAAAGATCGAGGCGACAACTGCGCCCCATTTTACCGCTTTGGCTCCTCGATTCTCGCGCTCACCTTCTTTTATCCATTCGCCTTATAAATAGGCTCCGGGGTCTTTCACTTTTCCCCTTCCGCGCTTCTTCTTCTTCCTCTCGCCACTTAAGCCCGATAGCTCCGCCGCCGTCGTCTCCCTTGAAGCTCTGCCTCATCCCCGGCCGCTGCATCAACCTGAAATGCACCAGAGATTCACGGCCCTCCTCTGCCACTCCTGGGAATTTAGTAAGCCCTTTTCTCTCAACCCTAGATCTGCACTAGGGTTTCAGTACTTGGCTGTGTTCATCGGTGCTCATACAAGCTTTATTACTTCATCCTTATTTTCTTTACTGCCTTGTTGAATCCATACCAATCTAGCTTTTTCCTCCTGCGGCCAAAGCTACAATCTTGTTTTGCCTCACCGTAATATCTTTAGAACCACGAACAAATCCATCTGGATCCTCTTTACTCTGCTGTCGCCATTTTTAGGGTTCAGAAAATTTCCTTTACTAGGCCACGGTAGATCCAAAGTTATAACATCATCTTGTGAAAACTGTTTCCTCGGTACTTAATGAATTTCAGCTCTGCTGCTTCCAACATAGGCGGTTTAACTTTGTAAAAAATCATAATCCGCCTGGTACCATTAGCCCTCACTTAAACCGCCATCTTGACTTGTTAGCAATATCCGGCTTAACTTGAATATATGCTTTAATTAAATCCCCCGGTTTAACACTGGTTTGTGCACATCAATCTTGAACCGTAAACCGGCTTTTGCACCTCTTTTATAGTTTGTCTTCCGAAATGACCAAACAATTTGCCGCTTGCAACTAGGTTCCTTCCCGGATCACAGAAACGCAGCTCAATGGATATGTTTTAACTGGCGCCTTGGCCAAGAAAGATGTCCTTCATTGGCGAGTTCCTGGCCCTGAGTGCCCTCCAGTACCTCAGGATGGAGAAGTGATTGTATTCATGCAGCATCTAGACCGGGGTTTTAGCCCTCCCTGATCAAAGTTTTTTCGGGATGTACTTGCTAGCTTCCAACTCCATCCTCAAGATATTGGACCAAACTCTGTGTCCAACATATGCAATTTTCAAGTGTTCCGCGAAGTCTACCTTCAAGAGGAACCAACTGTTGAGCTCTTTCGAGACTTCTTCCACTTAAACCGCCGAACTGAATTCTCTGACGGACCCAATACTAAACTTGGCGGAGTGTCGATTCAGAAGAGGAAGGAAGTCGATTTCCCTCATGCCAAACATCACATCCACCCTAAAGACTAGAATCAAACATGGTTCTATTGTCAAAACACCGCCCCTACTGATGAAAACCCTCTGCCGGGTTACCGTGCTCACCGGCTTAGTAATGGCCATCCACTGCCTCAACTGCTCACTGCTAAAGAACGACAAGCTTATGCACATCAAATTATTAAGCTCCGGGCCTTCCTAGCAAACAGTTTAACCGGTGTTGATCTCGTCCGTTGCTGGGTTTCCTGGGGTATCCTGCCTCTAAGCCACCGCACCAGGTTGATGCATGAGTATACTGGGAACGTCAAGGACCCTCAACGGTACCATGAAATGGAGATGACTGATGATGAAATCACTGAGTGTGTGAAGAAGATGTTGGACGAACCAGTTGCTGAATGCAGCAAAACCGGATTGGCCCCCTTTTACACCTCCAACAAACTGCCAGGCATAAGAATTTATCCTTCTGTTTTTGTAAGCCGTCTACTCTTTAACTGTTTCCTGATAACCTTTTTGCTTATCTGTACAGGCCAGAGACCCATTCTGGAAGAGGAAAACTCAAGACAAACCGGCCAAGGCTCAAGATAAACCGGCGAGGGCTCTTCGTGCCAAGAGCAAGGCCACAAAGAGGCCTGCCAAGAAGAAAACCACCGAGTCCTCTGATCCGCCAGAAGACGTTGATGAGTCAGAACAAGAGGTAGAACTTGACTCCCTTGGTTCATTTTTCATACACCTTATTGACAATGATCTTAATCAGGATGATGCTAAAGCCAGCCGTGCTGACCATGTAGAGGTAATCTTCCTTTCCTCCGATTCAGATCATGTGCCGGTTCAAAAACTTCGCCGTGCAGTTCGGAAAGTAAAACACTCTCACCCTCTTGCTCATTTGGATCCACAATTTTCTTTAAAGACACAGCAACATGAAAGTCGTCGCACAACCCGGCATAGCGGTCAACAGGTCACTTCCTCCGGTTTACCGGATACACCAACCCGGAAGCATCGTCCAGAGGTTCCTTGTTCTTCCAAAAAATCTTATCCTTTGGCGGGTTGCTTCCGATACCCACTTAATCCGTCTGATTCAAATTATCAGGTGACTTCCAATTCTTCATCTGGTGATTCTTCAACCACCCAAATGCCTCCCCTCAAAACCGTCCCTGGGTAAGTACATTGAATTTTTAGCTTATCCTTCTTGCACCTGGTATATCATACTAACCTTTGTATGTTATTTTGTAGCGCCAAAGGCCGGCTCAGCAAGAAGGCAAGAACAGATGCTTCCACAGAGGATGTTGAGCCAGAGAAAATCCCAGAAGATGCTGGTGGAAATACTGACACTGCTGTGGATGATCTTATACCTCAAGATCAAGATACTTATGCTGATCCGCCGGAAGTTAATCCGGCTAGTCCTCATGCTGATCCGCCCAGCCCAACCAAAGACAAAGATCTGCCGAGCCCGGCCAGGGATACTGCCAATCGGCCAAGCCCGTCAAAACGTGGCGATGATGATGTTATTATCACCGTACTGGTCACACTGTCCCTGGCAATCCGGTTGCCTTATCAAAGCATACTGCCAAAGAGGAATTTGATGCTATGGGGAAGGGAATAGGAAAAACAGACTTATTCAGCTTCGTTAACCTTACTGCCCAGGAGCTTCATTTCGGATTCTTAAACCGCCTGTATACAAGCCGGGATTATGAAGCCGATTTGGTGAACTTGATGAAGGAGCACTATGAGGTAATCTTTAAAACATGTTAAATTGTCTTGTTCTGTATATCAACTCCATTGTAGCCCCCAAGGGCCGGTTTATCTCTTGAAGATAAATTGGGACTTTTAAGATCAAGAACACTTCAACTGAGTAGCCCCCAAGGGCCGGTTTACCTTATCAAGATGAACCGGGACTTTCTGTTAAACATTGTCCTTATTAACTGCCTTCAACTTTGATTTGACTGATCAATTAGGCATTAGCCCCCAAGTGCCAAGCTTAGTACTTGTATTGAGCCTTGGGACTTTAAAAAATATCCGTTTTAAGAAGCAGTCCACATTAGCCCCCAAGTGCCAAGTGTATAACTTGTTATGTGCTTGGGACTTTGAGAGAATTATTAACATCTTCATCATCTGACTTTGCAGGCCGATATAAACACCAAAGATTTCCAAATCGCCGATCTTCAAGAGAATATCAAGTCCCAGCAAGAAGAAACCTCTAAAGCCAAAGATGAACTAAAGGGCGCCTTGACAGCCATGGAACAATTGAAGGATGGCTTCAAGAATGAATGTGTCAGCTGGGAAAATGAAAAGGCTGCTTTGTTGAAGCGGGCGGAAGACGCCGAGGCAGCTCTTAAACCGGTGGCAGAAGAGTTAACTGGGCTGAAGCATCAAGTGAACGCGATGACTTCTGCAATATTTGGTAAGCACCTTGTGTAAATAGTTTGCATATCCATCTATGAAAATGCCGGTTTAACCTTAAATTCTTTAAACCATTGCAGGTAGCCGTATTGCTCATCTGGGCGCAGATATGCGAATGAAGTTGAAGGAAGCCTATACGTTGATTGAGCAACTGTATACTGGTGCTCAACGAGTCATTTGTGCGGCTTCATATAACAAACCGGCACTAGTTTTGATCAAGGATACTTTGGCCAGGCTATCGATGACACCTGCTCAGATAGAAGAGGTGAAGTGATCTGCTGCTAGGGCTGGCGCATTATCAGCACTGACTCGTGCTAAAGCTTGGATAGCCGACCTTGATCCAGTTGATATTGAAAAAGGTTATCCTGGTGAACAGGCAGACGGGTCATCTTTTGACAATGAAGCCCTTAAAGCTCTGACAAAGGAGATGCGCCCACTGGCAAGCCAATTGGCTGAAGAGGCTAACTTGTCCACTCATCGGTCCTTCTATGACGCAGATAACAAACGGGTTGATGCTGCTGTAAAAGAAGTGCAGAATCTCATCCCTCCAATCCGTAAGCACACCTATGCCCCTGACATTGAACCGTCCAATCTTATAAGCGAAGAAGCTGTCTTCCAGGCTGTAACCCAGATTGTCTGGACCACCGTTGACTTCCATCCACTGGGTGGAGAGGAGGAGGTTGAACCGACGCCAGAGGATCCATCAACTTCACGTCAACCTAGTGACGAATCTTAATCCGGCAATAGGCTTGATTTTCACAGACTCTGGTGTGTGAAGAACAATCATTATTTTGGGCCTCAAAGCGCCTTGTAATAGGCTAGTTAAAATACTGTGATCTGCTGCACTGATACATGACTTTGTTTGATCCGCCATGATATTTGTTGTGCTTGCTTATACACTCTGATAATTTCATGCGATCCTTATGTCTGCATAAAAAGAATTGTCCGGGCGATTTACCACCGGACGGGTCATAATGCCCAATACCAAGCCCGGTTAATTACCAAAGCTGAATCAAAATATGAAATAAATCATACCTATGATATTAAATCACTTGGTTGGTTTACCAACTTAGATTGTAGTAAGGGTAAGAACCCAAATCTTGAGTATTGAGAACTCTCACCATGCAGTGTTGGTGTATATGATAAGCCATACCGGGTTGTGATAAACACCGGATGATCATGTTGGCGACATGTAGTCAAAGCCAGTCCAGGTTATTAAACTCCGGTTTGATAACAAATATGATCTGACAACTTGTAGCTGAAAGCCAATCTGGGTTAACAAACACCGGGTTATTATGATGACTGAAAAGCCATACCGGGTCAATAGACACCGGTTCAACATAAACTTTATCAAAGGGTAAAAACACTTGGCAAAAAGCAAATAAAAACCATGTAGTTGAGGCTTTTCAAGGGCTGCCAGGCCCAAATTCGAGGCTTTTCATGGGCTACCAGGCCGCTGAGTTAAACCATTTTGCAAAGCCTTTTAAGATGGACCTCCAACTAACCAATCGTCGTTTTAACTTTGACAAGTTTAGGGTCTATTTAAGATTGACTTGTTAAACGTTCGGTGGGTCATGCCAGGATTACCTGGATAGGAGTGGCTTACTTGATGAAGGAAGGTTAACCCGGGGTTTTAGGTGAATACATCAGGCTTCCAAGTCGTGCTTGATAGCATATTACAAGGGTCCTTTCAAACTCTTTGTTGCAGTGCACAAAGAGCCCCCAAGTAATGTTTGTGAGCTGTGCTCAATGGGTGCCTATGTTTGAGTTGTGCATAGCATCCAGACTCTCTTTGGCCCCTTGGGTGTGAAGCTCCCAAGCTGTATGGTGGCGTGATAGCCGGATTAACAGGTAGAACTCCGCTTTGTCAGCTGAAGCCCCCATGTAACCAAAAGATATTGGAAGAAAACGGCAGAGGCCCTGCTTATAGCAAGGATGCCGGTTTATTATATTGATCATAATATATACATTGTTGAAATATGTATATAAGAAGAGCCTATAGCTCAGGTGTAGTAAGGCCGAAGGAGAGCTATGTTCCACGGCCGCCGGGTCTTCTCCTCAGATTTGCGTGAGTCTTTATGATCTCGAACGTCAATGAGGTAGTATGATCCGTTGTGCAGATTCTTGCTGACCACAAAGGGCCCTTCCCAAGGTGGGGATAACTTGTGCATATCGGTCTGATCCTGGATGAGCCGGAGCACCAAGTCGCCTTCTTGAAAGGTTCTTGTTTTAACCCGGCGGCTGTGATAACGCCGCAGGTCTTGCTGATAAACCGCCGAACGAGCCAAAGCCATGTCCCGCTTCTCATCTAACAGGTCCAACGCCTCCTGGCGTGCTTGCTCATTGTCCGCTTCAACATAATTAGCAACCCGGGGCGAATCATGACGAATATCACTTGGGAGGACCGCCTCTGCCCCGTAAACCATGAAGAAAGGTGTGTAACCCGTTGATCTGTTGGGGTGGTGTTGATGCTCCATAACACAGAAGGTAATTCTTCCACCCAACAACCCGGCGTCCGCTTTAAAGGAACCATGAGCCGGGGCTTGATACCCTTCAAAATTTCTTGATTAGCTCTCTCAGCTTGACCATTAGACTGGGGGTGAGCCACGGATGCTATATCAAGCCGGATGTGCTCTCTCTGACAGAAGTCCTCCATCTCACCTTTAGAAAGGTTTGTGCCATTATCCGTGATGATGCTGTGTGGAAAGCCAAAGCGGAAGATGATCTTTTTGATAAATTGAACCGCCGTGGCTGCGTCACATTTGCTTACGGGCTCCGCTTCAACCCATTTAGTGAACTTGTCAACCACCACCAACAGGTGGGTCTTCTTATCCTTGGATCGCTTAAAAGGTCCCACCATATCAAGCCCCCAAGTAGCAAACGGCCAAGTGATGGGAATCATCCGTAGCTCTTGAGCCGGAACATGAGCTCGGCGTGAAAACTTCTGACAAGCGTCACACCGCTTTACTAGATCCTCAGCATCAGCATGAGCTGTCAACCAATAGAACCCATGACGAATAGCTTTAGCCACCAGGGACTTTGAACCGGCATGGTGACCACAATCCCCTTCATGGATCTCACGTAGAATCTCTTGGCCTTCTTCAGGAGAAACACAACGCTGGAATACGCCTGAAACACTGCAGTGGTGTAACTCGCCATTGTGAATAACCATGGACTTTGATCGCCGGACTATCTGTCTGGCTAGAACTTCATCATCTCGTAGCTTGCCCCGGTTCATATACACCAAATATGGAACCGTCCAATCCGGAATTACATGTAAAGCGGCTACCAATTAGGCCTCCGGATCAGGAACAGCTAAATCCTCCTCTGTAGGCAACTTAACAGACGGATTATGCAAGATATCTAAAAAGGTATTGGGTGGTACCGGTTTACGCTGAGATCCCAGCCGGCTTAAAGCATCTGCTGCTTCGTTTTTGCGCCGATCAATATGCTCAACCTGATAACCTTTGAAGTGACCCGCCACAATATCCACCTCGCGTCTGTAAGCCGCCATGAGTGGATCCTTAGAATCCCAAGTGCCAGAAACTTGCTGGGCCACCAGATCAGAGTCTCCAAAGCATCGTACCCGGCTTAAATTCATTTCCTTGGCCACACGGAGACCGTGGAGTAAAGCCTCGTACTCAGCTGCATTGTTAGTACAAGGAAACATTAAACGGAGAACATAACGAATTTTATCACCTCGAGGGGAAGTAAGGACAACTCCAGCCCCGAGCCCTCCAATTGCCTGGATCCATCAAAGTGAATAGTCCAGTATGTGTTATCCGGTTTGTCCTCTGGTGCCTGTAACTTGGTCCAATCATTGATAAAGTCAACAACGCCTGAGATTTGATGGCTGTCTGAGGCATATACTTCAACCCATGTGGGCCAAGCTCAATTGCCCACTTTGCAACTCGGCCAGTTGCTTCCAGGTTCTAAATTATATCGCCCAAAGGAGCAAAACTGACCACTGTGATAGGATGGCCTTGAAAGTATTGTTTGAGCTTCTGACTCGCCATAAAAACCCCATATACCAGCTTCTGCCAATGCGGATATCGTTGTTTCGACTCGATGAGCACCTCACTGATATAGTAAACCGGTCGTTGAACCAGATATTCCTTCCCAGCCTCCTTGCGCTCAACCACAATTGCCACACTGACAGCACGGGCATTAGCAGCCACGTACAATAATAAGGGATCCTTGTCAACCGGAGCAACAAGGACCGGCGGTTCAGCTAACTGCCGCTTCAAGTCCTCAAACGTCGCATGAGTTGCGTCACTCCACACAAAAGTGTCTGTTTTCTTCAACATCTGATATAAAGGGATCGCCTTCTCTCCCAAGCGGCTAATAAACCGGCTCAAGGCTGCAATTCGACCCGCCAGACGCTGAACATCATTAATACACGCCGGTTTAGCCAAATATGTAATCGCCTTGATCTTTTCCGGATTAGCCTCAATGCCTCTATTAGACACCAGAAAGCCTAAAAGCTTGCCTGCCGGAACACCAAAAACACACTTGTCCGGATTGAGCATCATCTTATAAACCCGAAGATTGTCAAAGGTCTCCTTGAGATCATCTGTCAATGTCTCCTTCTTCCTGGATTTTACTACAATGTCATCCACATATGCATGAACATTGCGCCCAATCTGAGTGTGAAGACCATTCTGCACACGGCGCTGATAAGTTGCCTGGGCACTCTTGAGTCCAAAGGGCATAGAAACATAGCAGAAGGCTCCAAAGGGAGTAATGAAGGTTGTCTTCTCCTGGTCCTTAACTGCCATTTTGATCTGATGATAACCAGAATAAGCATCCAAGAAACTCAAACGCTCACAACCCCCCGTCGTATCAATGATTTGATCAATACGCGGAGAGCAAAAGGATCTGTCGGACAAGCTTTGTTCAAATCTGTGTAGTCCACACACATGCGCCAAGTACCATTTTTCTTAAGAACCAGCACCGGATTAGCCAACCACTCAGGGTGAAATACTTCGATGATAAACCCAGCAGCCAACAGCCGGGCTACCTCCTCACCAATGGCCTTGCACCTTTCCTCGTTAAAGCGGCGAAGAAACTGCTTAACCGTTTTAAACATGGGATCAATATTGAGTGTGTGCTCAGCAAGTTCCCTCGGTACACCTGGCATGTCAGAAGGCTTCCATGCAAAAATGTCCCGGTTCTCACGGATGAACTCGATGAGCGCGCTTTCCTATTTCGGATCCAAATTGGTGCTGATGCTAAACTGTTTGGATGAATCGCCAGGAACAAAATCAACAAGTTTAGTCTCATCAGCCGGTTTGAACTTCAGGGTCGGGTCATGCTCAGTGGTGGGCTTCTTCAGAGGGGTCATGTCTGCCGGATCAACATTGTCTTTATAGAACTTCAGCTCCTCTGTAGCACAAACCGACTCAGCATAGGCCGCATCACCCTCCTCGCAATCCAAAGCGATCTTCGACTTCCGTGTACTGTGATGGTCCCCTTATGACCCGGCATTTTGAGCTGTAAATAAATATAGCAGGGCCTCGCCATGAACTTCGCGTAAGCCGGCCGTCCAAACAGTGCATGATATGGGCTCTGGATTTTCACCACTTCAAAGGTCAATGTTTCAGACCTGGAGTCGTGCTCATCACCAAACACAACCTCCAAAGCTATCTTGCCAACAGGATATGCCGATTTACCTGGTACTACACCATGAAAGACAGTGTTTGACGGTTTAAGACTCTTGTCTGTCAACCCCATGCGACGGAAGGTTTCATAATACAGGATGTTGATACTGCTCCCTCCATCCATCAGCACCTTGGTAAATTTATAACCTCCCAGGTGAGGTGCCACCACTAAAGCCAGATGACCCGGATTATCAACCGGGGCGGATGATCCTCTCTGCTCCACACAATGGGCTGCTCGAACCACCGCAAGTAACGTGGCACTGCCGGTTCAACAGCATTAACTGCCCTCTTATGAAGCTTCTGATCGCGCTTGCACAAGCTAGTAGTGAACACATGATACTGCCCGCCATTCAACTGCTTTGGGTGACTCTGAAAACCTGATTGCTGCTGATTCCCATGATTATTCTGTTGGTTATTGCCACCTTGGTTGTTCTGGTTGCCCTGATTATTCTGAAATCCAGAGTTTGAACCGCCGCCACCATGAAAACCTGGACCTGAACCGCCCGACGGACCCTGATCATACCGAAAGAGATCAGAGTTTTTGAACTCCTTCATAATGAAACAATCCTTCCAAAGATGTGTTGCTGGAACCTCCTTGGTCCCGTGCTTTGGGCAGGGCTGGTTTAACAGACGCTCTAGATTCATACCTCCACCATGCTGGGGTGGTTTACCTTTATGACACTACATATTGGTGTTAGCTACAAAATCTGAAGTATCTGCTTTGCGCTTACCGTTATTCCCATGGCTCCCTTGGTTTTGATGATGTCCCTTTGCACCGTCGTTCTTCTTTCCCTTCTCCGGTTTCTCCTCATCAGAATCCGGATCCTTGGTATTATCAGAATCGGGCATATTTAACCAAGGCTGCCATAAGTGTTCCCATGTCATTGCAGTGGCGCTTGAGCCGTCCCAACTTCATCTTCAGTGACTTAAACCAGCAATTACGCTCCAATGTTATGATTGCTTGGCCAGCATTAATACGGTCCGACGAATGCAAGACTTCTGAAACCCGGCGCACCCAATGAGTTGTTAACTCGTTATCTCCTTGAACACAGGCATCCAGATCCACAATGGACATAGGTTGTTTGCATGTATCCTTGAAGTTGCTATAAACCGGGCCTTCAATTGGTCCCATGACTCGATGGAGTTGGCGGGCAGGTTTTTCAACCAAGTGCGGGCTGTCCCTTCCAACATCATGGTAAAGTATTTCGCACATGTCGCTTCATCTACATCTAGCATCTCCATTACCATCTCATAACTTTCCACCCACGCCTCGGGAGGTTGATCGGCGGTGTAATTAGGCACCTTACGTGGACCCTTGAAATCCTTGGGCAGTCGCACATTATGGAGAGCCAGAATGAGACACGGTACTCCCCAGGAGCTGAAGGCCAGCCCGGTACCTCGGTCTACCGACGCCGCTGGTTGAACCGGGGCGGGTTGATGACGACTCGCGTATTGTGCTGCTAAAGCGGCCTCCCTTCATGCTCTACCATTATCCACCACGTCCTGAGCATTTGCCTCACCGCGCGCCGGATTGGTCCCTTGAGGGGCATTACGGCGCCGCACACTGCTGGACACCTCCGGTTCATCTATATGCCTGCTATAACTTTTGCTTGGACGGGGGGTCGAGTGAATACTGTCTCGGTTGTATGAATAAGCCTGCTGCTGCACCATAGCAGTCTGAAGAAGATCCCTGGCCCGCCGCGTCTCAACTACTGCTAGCGACTCACCCTCCATCGGAATGGCTACCAGCCGAGATGCTGCAGCTATCATGTTGTCCAAAGGAGTGGAGAAGTGACCCGGCAGGGGTGTTGTGTATTGCGGCGGGTTATCCGTTCGTCGAGGTGGGCCCATCACTTGAGGTTGATCCAGCACTTCGGCCCTTCGCATGGTAGTCTGGTTTACTGCTGCCGGGTTGCTGGTTCCTGCCCCTGGTGTATTGAAGAGATTCATTGCGTTCTCATCCGCCGGCAAGCGAGACTGATGTCTCCTCCTCAATACTTCATTCGAAGCGTTCTGATCCAGCAAAAGTCAATAATTTTCGGCCTGAATCCTCTGTGCCTGGGCATCTAAAGCGGCCTGTTCCTCAGCCATCCTGGTTTCCTCACTCGCCAAGTCCTCCTTAGCCTGAGTTATCTGATCCCGTAGCTTAGTGACCTCCGCGTTATGACGATCTTGAGTCTCTGGGGTAACTGTTGTGGCCAATAACGTCGTCCAGGCGTCCAACAAACCGGACAGAACTTGAGCCGGCCGGCGCGTGGGGCCTCCTGCCCCGGCTGCTGATCCGGAACCCAATGCTGCTGCAGTAGAGTTTTGCAAGGCTGGCTGTGTACCAGCCATGAAGATTGCGACTCGGTTTGGCGGTTCAAGAAATTCCGGAATACTAGTGCCATCGGAATACCCTTCGAACAAACCATCCTGAACTTGGTACAGGGACTCGGTTTCACCGGTGGATGACTCGCCATCGGAATAAACGGCCGTCTCACCTTCGGACACCGGTTCAGATCCGATCCCATGGACACATCCTACAAACGCACGCTTCACAGCGGGCTGAACCCGGGCAGGACTCGCACGCTGAGCCGTTTCGACGAGGTCGGTGCAGATGTCCGGCTCAGGGCCCGGTTCGCCGACCTTGCCGATGAAGACGTGAATTCCTCCGAAGGGGACCCGGTACCCGTACTTGATTGAGCCAGCATCTGGGCCCCAGCCTGCATCTTCGATGTAGAGCTTGCCGTGATGACTCTTGGTCATCCAGCCAACCGTGTACCCTTTGAGTCCTTCAAAGCTGCCCTTCAAGAACTCGAAACCATCATGCGATAGCCCCACGGTGGGCGCTAACTGTCGTGGAATTGTCATGTCAGATGTCCTCGTGAAAGGACTTAGTCGTGGAGCCATCGCGATGGGTTAGCTTAAAGGGGTTAAATCAGACAAAGGACACGAGAGTTTTATACTAGTTCGGCCCCTTACGATGAAGGTAAAAGCCTACGTCTAGTTGTGATGGAATTATTGGGGTTTCGATTGCCAGGGAGCAAACACGCTATGCCTGGCTTCCAAGTTGTTGTTTCTTGTCCCTGAACCGCCGCCGGGTCATCCCTATATATACACACGTTGACGCCCGGCCGGTCTACAGAGTCCCGAGGCCGGCTCATACAAGTGTCCGGCTCGGTCTCTGCCTTCCTAACTTACAATACAAGTTATAGAACTATGGTGGTTTACCAATATGGGCCCTAATCCACCTTTGGGTTCTGGGCCTCTAAGCTTTATCAGTAAAGCGCCACCTTCTTTCTCTTCATGTCCTTCAGTATGGTTGAGCGTGAACCGGCCCCACCTGGGTGGTTTACACTCAGTAGTTATATCGCCAACATTAGGCCCCAGATTGATTTGAACCTGTTCATGTCAATCTTCAATACTTCGAAAAATTCCGTGAACACCTTCTTTCGATTATCGTAAACTGCCATGATGCCTTCTCCTGTAAACTTTGGTAAACCGCCATGACGTCATCTTCTGAAAATTGCAGTGAATCATCATGACATCATCTCTGTATCAAAAAAGTGCCACCTTCTTTGTCTTCATGGTCTTCAGTATGGTTGAGCATGAACCGGCCCCACCTGGGCAGTTTACACTCAGTAGTTATATCCCCAACACATAGCATTAAACTTTTGGATCCAACCGGTCCCTTACGGAATAGCGCATAAACTAGGGTTTAAGATTCTATCACTCTCACAACCCATCTAATAACTACTCCACAATGCATTCCCTTAGGCCCAAATATGGTAAAGTGTCATGTAGTCGACGTTCACATGACACTACTAAGGGAATCACAACATACATATCATCAAAATATCGAACACATATCAAGTTCACATGATTACTTGCAACCTGATTTCTCCCATGACCTCAAGAACAAAAGTAACTACTCACAAATGATAATCATGCTCAAGATCATAGGGGTATTAAATAAAATAATGGATCTGAACATATAATCTTCCACCAAATAAACCATATAGTAATCAACTACAAGATGTAATCAACACTACTAGTCACACACAAGCACCAATCTATAGTTCATATACAAAGATTGAACACAAGAGATGAACTAGGGTTTGAGAGAAGATGGTGATGTTGAAGATGTCGATGGAGATTGCCCTTCCCAAGATGGGAGAGTTGTTGGTGATGATGATGACGATGATTTCCCCCTCCAGAAGGGAAGTTCCCCTGGCGGAATTGCTCTGCCGAAGGGCAAAAGTGCTCCTGCCCAAGTTCCGCCTCGAGCCGGCGGTGCTTTTTCCCAAAAGTCCTCTCATTATTATTTTTTCTAGGTTAAAATGACTTATATACCAGAAGAGGGGCACCGGGGGTGGGCCGAGGGAAGCACAACCCACCAGGGCGCGCCTGGGCTCCCTGGCGCACCCAGGTGGGTTGTGCCCACCTCGTGGCCCCCCTCTGGTACTTATTTGCTCCAATAATTCTCATTTATTCCATAAAAATTCCTCGTGAAGTTTCAGCTCATTTGGAGTTGTACAGAATAGGTAGCCTGACGTAGCCTTTTCAGGTCCAGATTTCCAGCTACCGGAATTCTCCCTCTTTGTGTGAACCTTTCATGTTATGAGAGAATAAGGCATTAGAATTACTCCAAAAAGCATTATTATGCAACAAAACAACATAAATAACAGTAGGTAAACATGATGCAAAATAGACGTAATAGTCCACACTTTGTTCTCATACATGGATCCTATCTCAGATTTCATGGCCTCTAGCCATCTGTCGGAATGGGCTCATCATAGCTTCTTCATAGTTCGTAGGTTTTCCTTAACATGACTTCTAGAACATGATTACCGTACCACTCTGGTGCAGATTATGCTCTGGTTGACCTACGATGTTCAGTAGCAACTTGATCTGAAGTTTCATGATCATTATCATTTGCTTCCTCTCTAGTTGGTGTAGGCATCATGGGAACAGATTTCTCTGATGTGCTACTTTCCAATTCGAGAGAAGGTACGATTACCTCATCAAGTTCTACTTTCCTCCCACTTACTTCTTTCGAGAGAAACTACTTCTCTAGAAAGTTTCCATTCTTGGCAACAAAGATCTTGCCTTCAGATCTGTGGTAGAAGGTGTACCCAATTGTTTCCTTAGGGCATCCTATGAAAACACACTTCTCCGATTTGGGTTCAAGATTATCAGGCTGAAGCCTTTTGACATGAGTGTTGCAACCCCAAACTTTAAGAAACGACAGCTTAGGTTTCTTGCCAAACCATAGTTCATACGGTGTCATCTCAACGGATTTAGATGGTGCCCTATTTAATGTGAATGCGGCTGTCTCTAATGCGTAACCCCAAAATGATAGTGGTAAATCAGTAAGAGACATCATAGAACTCACCATATCCAATAAAGTACGGTTACGGCATTCAGACACACCATTACGTTGTGGTGTTCTAGGTGGCGTGAGTTGTGAAACTATTCCACATTGTTTTAAATGAAGGCCAAACTCGTAACTCAAATATTTACCACCGCGATCAGATAGTAGAAACTTTATTTTCTTGTTACGATGATTCTCCACTTCACTCTGAAATTCTTCGAACTTTTCAAATGTTTCAGACTTGTGCTTCATTAAGTAGATATACCCATATCTACTCAATCATCTGTGAAGGTCAGAAAATAATGATACACGTCGCATGCTTCAACACTCATCGGACCGCATACATCGGTATGTATTATTTCCAATAAGTCATTGGCTTTCTCCATTGTTCTAGAGAATGGAGTTTTAGTCATCTTGCCCATGAGGCATGGTTCGCAAGTATCAAATGATTCATAATCAAGTGATTCCAAAAGGCCATCTGCATGGAGTTTCTTCATGCGCTTTACACCAATATGACCTAAATGGCAGTGCCACAACTATGTTGCACTATCATTATCAACTTTGCAGCTTTTGGCATCAGTATTATGAATATGTGTATCACTACAATCGAGATTCAACAAGAATAGACCACTCTTTGAGGGTGCATGACCATAAAAGATAGTATTCATATAAATAGAACTACCATTATTCTCTGACTTAAATGAATAACCGTCTCGCACTAGACAAGATCCAGATATAATGTTCATGCTCAACGCTGGCTCCAAATAACAATTATTTAGGTCTAAAACTAATCCCCGAAGGTAGATGTAGAGGTAGTGTGCCGACGGCGATCACATCGACCTTGGAACCATTCCCGACGCGTATCGTCACCTCGTCCTTAGACAATCCTTGTTTAATCCGTAGCTCCTGTTTCAAGTTACAAATATGAGCAACTGAACCAGTATCAAATACCCAGGTGCTACTATGAGCATTAGTAAGGTACACATCAATAACATGTATATCAAATATACCTTTGTTCACTTTTCCATCCTTCTTATCCGCCAAGAATTTGGGGCAGTTCCGCTTCTAGTGACCAGTCCCTTTGGAGTAGAAGCACCCTGTTTCAGGCTTGGGTCCAACTTTGGGCTTCTTCCCGGGAGTGGCAACTTGCTTGCCATTCTTCTTGAAGTTCCCTTTATTTCCCTTGCCCTTTTTCTTGAAACTAGTGGTCTTGTTAACCATCAACACTTGATGCCCCTTCTTGATTTCTACCTCCGCGGCCTTAAGCATTGCGAAGAGCTCGGGAATTGTTTTGTTCATCCCTTGCATATTATAGTTCATCACGAAGCCTTTGTAGCTTGGTGGCAGTGATTGAAGAACTCTGTCAATGACACAATCAACTGGAAGATCAACCCCCAGGTGAGTCAAGTGATTATAATACCCAGACATTTTGAGTATGTGTTCACTGATAGAACTGTTCTCCTCCATCTTGCAGCTATAGAACTTGTTGGAGACTTCATATCTCTCAACCCGGGCATTTGCTTGAAATATTAACTTCAACTCTTGGAACATCTCATATGCTCCATGACGTTTGAAACGCCTTTGAAGTCCCAGTTCTAAGCCGTAAAGCATGGCACACTGAACTATCAAGTAGTAATCAGATCAAGCTTACCAGATGTTCAAAACATCAGTTTTTGCTCCTATAGCAGGCCTTTCACCTAGCGGTGCATCAAGGACATAATTCTTCTGTGCAACAATGAGGATAATCCTCAAGTTACGGACCCACTCCGTATAGTTTCTACCATCATCTTTCAACTTAGCTTTCTCTAGGAACACATTTAAATTCAAGGGAACGATAGCTCGGGCCATTGATCTACAACATAGACATGCAAAACTATAAGACTAAGTTCATGATAAATTAAGTTCAGTTAATCAAATTACTTAAGAACTCCCACTTAAATAGACATCCCTCAAGTTATCTAAGTGATATGTGATCCAAATCAACTAACCCATGTCCGATCATCACGTGAGATGGGGTAGTCATCAGTGGTGAACATCTCTATGTTGATCATATCTACTATATGATTCACGTTCGACCTTTCGGTCTCCAATGTTCTGAGGCCATATATGTACATGCTAGGCTCATCAAGTTTAACCCAAGTATTCTGCATGTACAAAAATGTCTTACTCGAGTTGTATGTGAACATAGCGTCTATCACACCCAATCATCACGTGGTGTCTTGAAAGGACGAACTGTAGCAACGGTGCATACTCAGGGAGAACACTTTTATCTTGAAATTAAGTGAAGGGATCATCTTATAATGCTACCATTGTTCTAAGAAAAATAAGATGCATAAAAGATAAACATCACATGCAATCAAAATATGTGACACGATATGGCCATCATCATCTCATGCTTTTGATCTCCATCTCCAAAGCATCATCATGATCTCCATCGTCACCGGCTCGACACCTTGATCTCCATCATTGTGTTGTGGTCATCTCACTTACTATTGCTTCTACAACTATCGCTAACGCATAGTGATAAAATAAAGCAATTACATGGCGTTTGTATTTCATACAATAAAGAGACAACCATAAGGCTCCTGCCGGTTGCAAGATATCTTACAAAACATGATCATCTCATACAATAACGTATATCACATCATGTCTTGACCATATCACATCACAACATACCCTGCAAAAACAAGTTAGACGTCCTCTACTTTGTTTTTGCAAATTTTACATGGCTACTACAGGTTTCTAGCAAGAACCGTTCTTACGTACGGTAAAAACCACAATGGTGATTTGTCAAGTTTGTTGTTTTAACCTTCTTCAAGGACTGGTTGTATTCAAATTCGATTCAACTAAAGTAGGAGAAACAAACACCTACCAACCACCTTTATGCAAAACTAGTTGCATGTCAGTCGATGGAACCGGTCCCATTTGCGTGGACATGTAAGATTGGTCTGGGCCGCTTCATCCCACAATACCACTGAATCAAAATAAGACGTTGGTGGTAAGTGATACGTCTCCAATGTATCTATAATTTTTTATTGCTCCATGCTATTATATTATCTGTTTTGGATGTTTTATATGCATTAATATGCTATTTTATATTATTTTTGGGACTAACCTATTAACCTAGATCCCAGTGCCAGTTTCTGTTTTTCCCTTGTTTTTGAGCTTCGCAGAAAAGGAAAACCAAACTGATTCCAAAGGAATAAAACCTTTGTGATGATTTTTCTTGGACCATAAGACACCCCGGAGACTTAGAGATGAAGTCAGAAGAGCTGCGAGGCGGCGGCAAGGGTGGAGGGTGCGCCCAGGGGGTAGGGCGTTCCCCCTACCTTGCCGCCTCCTCGGGACTCTTCTGACCTAACCCTTGGCCCTATATATTCACATATATCACCAAACCAACATAGCATCCACGAAAACATTTTTTACCGCCACAACCTTCTGTACCCGTGAGATCCCATCTAGGGGCCTTTTCCGGCACCCTGCTAGAGGGGGATTCGGTCATGGAGGGCTTCTACATCAACTCTATTGCCCTTCCGGTGAAGCGCGAGTACTTTACCTCAGACCTACAGGTCCATAGCTAGTAGCTAGATGGTTTCTTCTCTCTCTTTGATTCTCAATACCATGTTCTCCTCGATGTTCTTGGAGATCTATCCGATGTAATCTTCTTTTGCGGTGTGTTTGTCGAGATCCGATGAATTGTGTATTTATGATCAGCTTATCTATGAATATTATTTGAATCTTCTCTGAATTCTTATATGCATGATTTGATATCTTTGTAATTCTCCTCGAACTATCAGTTTGGTCTGGCCAACTAGATTGGGTTTTCTTGCAATGGGAGAAATGCTTAGCTTTGGGTTCAATCTTGCGGTGTCCTTTCCCAGTGACAGTAGGGGAAGCAAGGCACGTATTGTATTATTGCCATCAAGGATAAAAAGATGGGGTTTACATCATATTTCTTGAGTTTATTCCTCTACATCATGTCATCTTACTTAATGTGTTACTCTGTTCTTCATGAACTTAATACTCTAGATGCAGGCAGGAGTCGGTCGATGTGTGGAGTAATAGTAGTAGATGCACACAGGAGTCGGTCTACTTGACACGGATGTGATGCCTATATCTCATAATCATTGCCTTAGATATCATCATAACTTTGCGCTTTTCTATCAGTTGCTCGATAGTAATTTGTTCATCCACCGTATTATTTGCTATCTTGAGAGAAGCCACTAGTGAAACCTATGGCCCCCGGGTCTATTTTCCATCATATAAGTTTCAGATCTACTATTTTGCAATCTTTACTTTCCGATCTATAAACCAAAAATACCAAAAATATTTACTTTACCTTTTGTTTAGTTTATTCTATCTGTACCAGATCTCTCTTTTGCAAGTAACCATGAAGGGATTGACAACCCCTTTATCGCGTTGGGTGCAAGTTGTTTGATTGTTTGAACATGTCGTGGTTATTTGTTCGTTGTCTCCTACTAGATTGATACCTTGGTTCTCTAACTGAGGGAAATACTTATCTCTACTTTGATGCATCACCCTTTCCTCTTCAAGGGAAAAACCAACGCAAGCTCAAGAAGTAGCAGGAAGAATATCTAGCATCGTTGCCCGGGTGATCTACGCAAAGTCAAGACATACCAAGTACCCATCATAAAACTCTCATCTCTTGCATTATATTATTTGCCATTTGCCTCTCGTTTTCCTCTCCCCCACTTCTAAAATGATTTCCAAAAAGATTCATCTTTTTCTTCGCCTTTTCCGTTCATCTTCTTCGTTTGCTTTTTGTGTGCTCGTGTGTTGGATTGCTTGCTTTGTCACGATGGCTCAAGAGAGTACCAAATTGTGTGATTTTCCAACACCAATAACAATGATTTTATTAGTACTCTGATTGCTCCCGCAACTAGTGCGGAATCTTATGAAATTAATGCCGATTTGCTGAATCTTGGTATGAAAGATCAATTTTCTGGCCTTCCTAGTGAAGATGTCGCATCCCATCTGAATAGTTTCATTGAATTATCCGATATGCAAAAGAAGAAAGATGTGGATAATGATATTGTTAAATTGAAGCTATTTCCGCTTTCACTTAAAGATCATGCTAAAACTTGGTTTTCATCTTTGCCTAGAAATAGTATTGAGTCATGGAATAAGTGTAAATATGCTTTTATTTCCAAGTATTTTCCTCCCGCTAAGATCATCTCCCTTAGGAACGATATTATGAATTTTAAGCAACTTGATCATGAACATGTTGCACAATATTGGGAGAGTATGAAATTGATGATACGAGATTGCCCTACTCATGATTTGAATTTCTGGATGATTATACAAAAAATTTATGCCGGATTGAATTTTGCTTTTAGAAATCTTTTAGATTCGGCCACAGGAGGCACTTTAATGGAAATTACCTTAGGAGAAGCTACTAAACTCATATATAATATTATGGTTAATTATTCTCAATGGCACACTGAAAGATCTTCCACTAGTAAAAAGTGCATGCGATTGAAGAGATTAATGTTTTGAGTGGAAAGATGGATGAACTTATGAAATTATTTGCTACCAAGAGTGCTTCTATTGATCCTAATTATATGCCTTTGTCCACTTTGAATGATAATAATAATGAATCTATGGATGTGAATTATGTTGGTAGGAACAATTTTGGTAATAACGCATATAGAGGTAATTTTAATCCTAGGACGTTTCCTAGTAATTCCTCTAAAAATTATGGTAATTCCTACAACAATTATTATGGAAATTATAATAAGATTTCCTCTAATTTTTAGAATAGTGTTAAAGAATTTATGATTTCACAAAAGAGTTTCAATGCTTTGGTTTAAGAAAAAGTGCTTAAGATTGATGATTTGGCTAGGAACTTGGATAGAATTTCTCTTGATGTTAATTCTTTGAACATTACATCTATTCCACCAAAGCATGATATCAATGAATCTCTAAAGGCTATGAGAATTTCCATTGATGAGTGCAAAGAAAGAACCGCTAAGATGCGTGCTAAACGAGATTGGTTTGTAAAAGCGTGTTCTTCCAGTTTTCGTGAAAATAATGATGAAGATATTAAAGTGATTGATGTGACTCCTATTGAATCTTTGTTTTCCAATATGAATCTTGATAAATATGGGACTGGAGATGAGTCAACTTTAGTTAAAAGTCGTCCCAATGATTCAGATTTTTTAGATCTTAATGCAAAAATTGATAAAAGTGGGATTGGAGAGGTCAAAACTTTAAGTAGCAATGAACCCACTCTTTTGGATTTCAAGGAATTTAATTATTATAATTGTTATTTAATAGATTGTTTTTCCTTGTTGCAATCCATGTTGAATTCTCCTCATGCTTACAATCAAAACAAAGCTTTTACTAAACATATCGTTGATGCTATGATGAAATCTTTTGAAGAAAAGCTTGAATTGGAAGTTTCTATCCCTAGAAAACTTTATGATGAGTGGGAACCTACTATTAAGATTAAGATTAAAAATTATGAGTGCCATGTTTTGTGTGATTTGGGTGTTAGTGTTTCCACGATTCCAAAAACTTTATGTGATGTGTTAGGTTTCTGTGAATTTGATGATTGTTCCTTAAATTTGCATCTTGCGGATTCCACTATTAAGAAACCTATGGGAAGAATTAATGATGTTCTTATTGTTGCAAATAGGAATTATGTGCCCATAGATTTCATTGTTCTTGATATAGATTGCAATCCTACATGTCCTATTATTCTTGGTAGACCTTTCCTTAGAATGATTGGTGTAATTATTGATATGAAAGAAGGAAATATTAGATTTCAATTTCCGTTAAGGAAGGGCATGGAACACTTTCCTAGAAAGAAAATTAAGTTGCCATATGAATCTATTATGAGAGCTACCTATGAATTGCATACCAAAGATGACAATACTTAAATCTATTCATGTTTTTATGCCTAGCTAAGGGCGTTAAACAATAGCGCTTGTTGGGACGCAACCCAATTTTATTTTTGTTCTTTGATTTTTGCTCTTGTTTTACTTTGAATAATTCATATAAACTTTGTTTAGATGTGGTTTTGTGTTTTAATTAGTGTTTGTGCCAAGTAAGACCTTTGGGATGGCTTAAGGTGATAGTTGTTTTGATCTTGCTGAAAACAGAAACTTTTGCGCCTGGGAATATAATTTTCATAATTCACTGAAGCGTGTTTTTGATCTGATTATTTTTGCACAGATTTGTACACAAATTGCCCAGGTTCTCCCAATTTTCCAGAATTTTTGGAGTTACATAAGTATTCGAAGTTTCCAGATTGCTACAGACTATTCTGTTTTTGACAGATTCTGTTTTCTATGTGTTGTTTGCTTATTCTGACGAATCTATGGGTAGTATCACGGGGTATGAACCATGGAAAAGTTGTAATACATTAGATATTACACCAATATAAATAGAGACTTAGTTCACAACAGTACCATAAAGTGGTGATTTATTTTCTTATACTAACAGAGCTTATGAGATTTTATGTTGAGTTTTGTGCTGTGAAGTTTTCAAGTTTTGGGTATGGATTTGATGGACTATGAAATAAGGAGTGGAAAGAGCCTGAGCTCGGGGATGCCCAAGGCACCCCAGGGTAATATTCAAGGACAACTAAGAGCCTAAGCTTGGGGATGCCCCAGAAGGCATCCCCTCTTTCGTCTTCGTCTATCGGTAAATTTACTTGAGGCTATATTTTTATTCACCACATGATATGTGTTTTACTTGGAGCGTCTTGTATGATTTGAGTATTTGATTTTTAGTTTTCCACAATCATCCTTGTTGTACACACCTTTTTGAGAGGGACACGCATGAATCGTGATTTATTAAAATACTCTATGTGCTTCACTTATATCTTTTGAGCTAGGCAATATTGCTCTAGTGCTTCACTTATATCTTTTTAGAGCACGGCGGTGTTTTTATTTTATAGAAATTGTTGAACTCTCATGCTTCAATTATATTATTTTGAGAGTCTTTTTAAATAGCATGATAATTTGCTTTGGTTATAAAATTAGTCCTAATATGATAGGCATCCAAGAGAGATATAATAAAAACTTTCATATAAAGTGCATTAAATACTATGAGAAGTTTGATTCCTTATGATTGTTTTGAGATATAAAGATGGTGATATTAGAGTCATGCTAGTGAGTAATTGTGAATTGGAGAAATACTTGTGTTGAGGTTTGTGATTCCCGTAGAATGCACGTATGGTGAACCGTTATGTAACGAAGTTGGAGCATGAGGTATTTATTGATTGTCTTCCTTATGAGTGGCAGTCGGGGACGAGCGATGGTCTTTTCCTACTAATCTATCCCCCTAGGAGCATGCGCGTAGTACTTTGTTTTGATGACTAATAGATTTTTGCAATAAGTATGTGAGTTCTTTATGACTAATGTTGAGTCCATGGATTATACACACTCTCACCCTTCCACCATTGCTAGCCTCTCTAGTACCGCCCAACTTTAGCCGGTACCATACACCCACCATATACCTTTCTCAAAACAGTCACCATACGTACCTATTATGGCATTTCCATAGCCATTCCAAGGTGTATTGCCATGCAACTTTCCACCGTTCTGTTTATTATGACACGTTTCATCATTGTCATATTTCTTTGCATGATCATGTAGTTGACATCATATTTGTGGCAAAGCCACCTTTCATAATTCTTTCATACATGCCACTCTTGAGTCATTGCACATCCTGGTACACAGCCGGAGGCATTCATATAGAGTCATATTTTTGTTCTAAGTATCGAGTTGTAATTCTTGAGTTGTAAGTAAATATAAGTGTGATGATCATCATTATTAGAGCATTGTCCCATGTGAGAAAATTAAAAAAGGGGATGCCAAAGAAGCCAAAAGAAATGAGAGAAAAAGAGAGAAGGGGCAATGTTACTATCCTTTTTCCACACTTATGCTTCAAAGTAGCACCATGATCTTCATGATAGAGAGTCTCCTACTTTGTCATTTTCATACACTAGTGGGAATTTTTCATTATAGAACTTGGCTTGTATATTCCAACGATGGGCTTCCTCAAATCACCCTAGGTCTTCATGAGCAAGAAAGTTGGATGCACACCCACTTAGTTTTTCTTTTTGAGCTTTCATAAACTTATAGCTCTAGTGCATCTGTTGCATGGCAATCCCTACTCACTCACATTGATATCTATTGATGGGCATCTCCATAGCCCATTGATACGCCTAGTTGATGTGAGACTATCTCCCTCTTTTTGTCTTCTCCACACCACCTTTTTTTATTCCACCTATAGTGCTATGTACATACCTCACGCTCATGCATTGTGTGAAAGTTGAAAAGGTTTGAGAACACTAAAGGTATGAAACAATTGCTTGGCTTGTCATCGGGGTTGTGCATGATTTAAATATTTTGTGTGATGAAGATGGAGCATAGCCAGACTATATGATTTTGTAGGTATAACTTTCTTTGGCCATGTTATTTTGAGAATACATAATTGCCTTGTTAGTATGCTTGAAGTATTATCGTTTTTATGTCAATATTAAAATTTTGTTTTGAATCTTATGGATCTGAACATTCATGCCATAATAAAGAAAAATTACATGGATAAATATGTTAGGTAGCATTCCACATCAAAAATTCTGTTTTTATCATTTACCTACTCGAGGACGAGCAGGAATTAAGCTTGGGGATGCTTGATACATCTCCAACGTATCTATAATTTTTGATTGTTCCATGCTATTATAGTATCTGTTTTGGATGTTTTATATGCACTAATATGCTATTTTATATTATTTTTTGGACTAACCTATTAACCTAGAGCCCAATGCCAGTTTCTGTTTTTCCTTGTTTTTGAGCTTCGCAGAAAAAGAATACCAAACAAAGTCCAAATGGAATAAAACCTTCTCGATGATTTTTCTTGACCCAGAATACACCCCAAAGACTTGGAGATGAAGTCATAAGAGCCGAAAGATAGCGGTAAGGGTGGATGGCACGCCTAGGGGGGTAGGGCGCGCCCCCTGCCTTGCCGCCTCCTCGGGACTCTTCTAACCTAACTCTTGGCCCTATATATTCACATATATCCCCGAACCATCAGAAGCATCCACAAAAACACTTTTCCACCACCGCAACCTTATCTACCCGTGAGATCCCATCTAAGGGCCTTTTCCGGCACCCTGCCGGAGGGGCATTCGATCACGGAGGGCTTCTACATCAACTCTATTGCCCTTCCGATGAAGCGTGAGTAGTTTACCTTAGACCTACGGGTCCATAGCTAGTAGCTAGATGGCTTCTTCTCTCTCTTTGATTCTCAATACCATTTTCTCCTCAATGTTCTTGGAGATCTATCCGATGTAATCTTCTTTTACAGTGTGTTTGTCCAGATCCGATGAATTGTGTATTTATGATCAACTTATCTATGAATATTATTTGAATCTTCTTTGAATTCTTATATGCATGATTTGATATCTTTGTAATTCTCCTCGAACTATCAGTTTGGTTTGGCCAACTAGATTGCGTTTTCTTGCAATGGAAGAAGTGATTAGCTTTGGGTTCAATCTTGTGGTGTCCTTTTCCAATGACAGTAGGGGCAATAAGGCATGTATTGTATTGTTGCCATCGAGGATAAAAAGATGGGGTTTACATCATATTGCTTGAGTTTATTCCTCTACATCATGTCATCTTACTTAATGCGTTACTCTGTTCTTCATGAACTTAATACTCTAGATGTAGGCAAGAGTCGGTCGATGTGTGGAGTAATAGTAGTAGATGCAGGTAGGAGTCAGCCTACTTGACACGGACGTGATGCCTATATTTCATAATCATTGCCTTAGATATCGTCATAACTTTACGCTTTTCTATCAACTGCTCGATAGTAATTTGTTCACCCATCGTATTATTTGCTATCTTGAGAGAAGCCACTAGTGAAACCTATGGCCCTCGGGTCTATTTTCCATCATATAAGTTTCTGATCTACTATTTTGCAATCTTTTACTTTCTGATCTATAAACCAAAAATAGCAAAAATATTTACTTTATCTTCTATTTAGTTTATTCTATCTCTATCAGATCTCACTTTTTGCAAGTAACTGTGAAGGGATTGACAACCCCTTTATCGCATTGGGTGCAAGTTGTTTGATTGTTTGTGCAGGTCTTGGTGATTTGTGTGTTGTCTCCTACTGGATTGATACCTTGGTTCTCTAACTGAGGGGAATACTCATCTTTACTTTGCTGCATCACCCTTTCCTCTTCAAGGAAAAAACCAACGCAAGCTCAAGAAGTAGCAGTAAGTAGTATGACTATCACCGCCCACAACTCTTTGTGTTCTACTCGTGTATATCATCTACGCATAGACCTGGCTCATGATGCCACCATTGGGGAACGTTGCATGGAAAACAAAAATATTTCTACGCACACGCAATGATCTATCCATGGAGATGCATAGCAACGAGAGGGGGAGAGCATCTTCATACCCTTGAAGATCGCTAAGCGGAAGCATTTATTAACGCGGTTGATGAAGTCGTACACCTTCACCATCCGTCTCGATCAAGTACCGAACGTACGGTACCTCCGCGTTCAGCACACGTCCATCTCGATGACGTCCTCGCCTTCTCGATCTAGCAAGAGAGGCGAAGTAGTAGATGACTTCCGGCAGCACGACGGCGTGGTGACGGTTGGTGATTGAAAGGATCGATATGGTTGACTAGAGGGGGGTGAATAGGCAACTAACAATTTTTAAGCTTTTCTTTAACAATTTAAACCTTGCAACAAAATAGATTGTCTAGATATGCAACTACATGGACAACCTATATGATGCAAAGACAACTAGCACACAAGCAAGCAATAGATACAACACAAGTAAGCTTGCAAAAGTAAAGGCACGAAATAACCAAGAGTGGAGCCGGTGAAGACGAGATGTGTTACCGAAGTTCCTTCCTTTTAAGGGGAAGTACGTCTCCGTTAGAGCGGTGTGGAGGCACAATGCTCCCCAAGAAGCCACTAGGGCCACCGTAATCTCCTCACGCCCTCACACAATGCGAGATGTCGTGATTCCACTATTGGTGCCCTTGAAGGCGGTGACCGAACCTTTACAAACAAGATTGGGGCTATCTCCACAACACTTGGAGGCTCCCAACAACACCATGAAGCTTCACCACAATGGAGTATGGCTTCGAGGTGACCTCAACCGTCTAGGGTGCTCAAACACCCAAGAGTAACAAGATCCGCTAGGGATTAGTGGGGGGAATCAAATTTCTCTTGGTGCAAGTGTAGATCGGGGCCTTCTCAACCAATCCCGAGCAAATCAACAAGTTTGATTGGCTAGGAAGAGAGATCGGGCGAAAATGGAGCTTGGAGCAACAATGGAGCTTTTGGGGGAAGAGGTAGGTCAACTTTGGGGAAGAAGACACCTTTATATAGTGGGGGAAACAATCCAACCGTTACCCCCCCCCCCCCAAACAGCCACGTATAGAGCGGTACTACCGCTTGGGCAGGGCGATACTACCGCTGATAAGCGGTACTACCGCTCCCTCCCAGCAGTACTGCCACGCTGACGAGGATGCAGGGTCTTGGCCCCAGAGCGGTACTAGCGCGGAAGTATTGGCGGTACTACCGCTTGGAGCGGTACTACCGCCCCTACTGCCGCTACTAGTACCGTAAAACCCGACACGAAAAACAGCGGTCGAGAATCGAGGCGGTAGTAGCCCGGAACCACTGCGGTACTATGGCCGAAGTTCGCAAGCGGCACTACCGCTCGGGGAGCGGTACTACCGCTTGACGAGCTTCGACGGTACTACCGCTGAGGATTGCGGTACTACCGCTGGGACAGGACAGGCAGGCACAGAATAGGAAAGATAGCTCCAATGAAGCGGAAAGAAGCATCGAGTGTGATAAGGATGTGTACGTGTTGATTCCACCCTAGCCTTACCAAAGAGGATCCCCTCTTGATAGTACGGTGACTCCTACGAAACTAGACCACCAGCAGAGAAATGAAGGAGCTACACCGTCTTGAATAAAACATCGAGGGGAAGTAATCGTCTCGTGCCAAAGGATGAATCTCTGAAAGAACTCAACGCACACGATTAGTCCGCAAAAGCATTGTCATCAATCACCAAAATATCTTGGGGATAAATATGCCCTTACAATGAAGAACAATCTCTACAGGGCTTCGCCAAGCACTTCAGAAACTAGACGGAGGATAAACTAGAGGGACAGGGTTTCCGGCACACTGCTTGGTGAATCTTGATGTGTCTTGGGTGCTAGCCATGCCCCTCTATTTATATATTGAGCCCTGGGTCGAAACTTGGAGTAAAAGCCTCCTCAAAGTTGGTTTTGCCTGAAAGGCAAGAGTCCTTCTTGGACTCCAGGGCCAGACGCTAGGTTTCCCGGTGTCTCGGCCCAAACATCAGGGTCCCTGGCGTCTGGCCTCTGGTCTCCGCAAAACTCCTTTTTGCACTTTCCAAAAACCTCGTGGGCTTTCCCCTTTGGCCCAAATAAAGTGTCCTAGTACCCAAACATTTCGGGAAACATCCGGAACCCCTTCCGGTGAATTCCGGAACCTTTTCGAAGACCAAACACTATTATCCCATATATCAATCTTTACCTCCGGACCATTCCGGAGCTCCTCGTCATGTCCGTGATCACCAACATACGTAACTCATATGAAACTATATCGTCAATGAATGTTAAGTGTGCGGACCCAACGGGTTCGAGAACTATGTAGACATGACCGAGACACCTCTCCGGTCAATAACCAATAGCGGAACCTGAATGCCCATATTGGCTCCTAGATATTCTACGAAGATCTTTATCGATCGAACCTTTATGACAACATACGTAATTCCCTTTGTCCATCGGTATGTTACTTGCCCGAGATTCGATCATTGGTATCTTCATACCTAGTTCAATCTCGTTACCGGCAAGTCTCTTTACTCGTTCCGTAATGCATCACCTCAGACTAACTCCTTAGTTGTTTGATTGCAAGCTTATGGTGTGTATTATCGAGAGGGCCCAGAGATACCTCTCTGATACTCGGAGTGACAAATCCTAATCTCGATCTATGCCAACTCAACAAACACCTTTGGAGAAACCTGTAGAGCATCTTTATAATCAGCCATTTACATTATGACGTTTGATAGCACATAAGGCATTCCTCCGGTATCAGGGAGTTGCATAATCTCATAGTCGAAGGAATATGTATTTGACATGAAGAAAGCAATAGCAATAAACTGAACGATCATTATGCTAAGCTAACGGATGGGTCTTGTATTATTCTCCTAATGATGTGATCTTGTTATCAAATGACAACACATGTCTATGGTTAAAAAACTTTAACCATCTTTGATCAACGAGCTAGTCTAGTAGAGGCATATTAGGGACACGGTATTTGTTTATGTATTCATACATGTATTTAAGTTTTCGATCAATTCAATTCTAGCATTAATAATAAACTTTTATCATGGATAAGAAAATATAAAATAACAACTTTATTATTGTCTCTAGGGCATATTTCCTTCACAAGCGGGCCCTGCTGGGCCGCCGTGCGACAGACCTCGCTCGTCGGGGCGACGGCCACCACCCAATGAGGGTGGCCCCGGGCGCGCGCCCGCGGTCCACCTATCATGGACCGTTTGGGTCCGAGTAGATCAAACATCTTGAAACTCTGAGTAGCCCCCGCGGCACGCCAGCCAAAAACGGACGGTACGCGACCGGACCAACCCGACGCGGGGTGTACACATCGACAGGCGGGGCCAGCTGGACCGTCGCGCGTGGGACAATGCAGTAGACCCTATTCGCGGGCGTGATGGCCATCTCCTAATGACGGTAGCCCCGAACGTGCCCTCGTAGTCCACCCGTCATGGACCGCTCGGCCGGGTCGCCCGGGTCCGAGCTGTCCTGGCAGATCGGACGACTCGGAGCCGCCCCGCGGTAATGGACGCCCATGAGGCTCTCTTCATCCGCTTAGGGGGAGTAATGTCTGTGTGAATCGCTAGATGCAGAGGCCGGGCTTGCTCTGCCTTTTTCTTTTTAAAAAAAGTGCAAAATGTGAGGTCTCAAATTGGGGACCGGACGACAAGGTGTTTAGTGATTGTAAAAAATAAACAAAGAGAAATAAATCGAGCGATGTACCATTGGACATTGGGTGGAGATCCGGTCGACATAATTGGTAACTGGAATAACAATCTGGTCACCTGTGCAGTAGAAGCTCACGGACACGTAGTGGATTCCAAGGAGAGAACCTCCTCCAAGTATCTAAGCACAGTCTCCCTCACGCAGCTGTGCAAACACTTCACCACGACCCCTATTTAAGCTTCCTCTCATGGCGTGGACAATCCTAGAACCAAGCTAGATAAAATCCTCTGCCTTGCCTTGGAGCTCAACTCGACCATGCCGTCGCCGATCCTACCGGCCAAGGAGGTGGAGGAGGTGGTCACCGCCAACGAAGAGGTGACAGATATCATAGTCCAGAGGGTGCCGTACTGGGACCCTCCGACGGTCCGGGCGCTGGACACGAGCGAGCTGACCACCTGGTCTCTCTACCGCGCCCTCATCGGCGAGTTCACGGCCTCCCTCATCCTCCTCTACGTGAGCATCGCCACCGTCATCGGGTACCGGAACCAGTCCTCCGGCGCCGACGAGCGGTGCACCGGCGTCGGCTACCTCGGCGTCGCCTGGTCCTTCGGCGCCACCGTCTCCGTCCTCGTCTACTCCACCAGCGGCGTCTCAGGCACGCACGCACGCATACACATCTCCGCAACAACATACATACAGGTATGCGCAAGTTGTTGCGGCGATTAATTATCATCGCCTCCCGTGATGCAGGTGGGCACATAAACCCGGCAGTGACGTTCGCGCTGTTCATCGCCGGGAAGGTGACGCTGGTGCGCTCGGTGCTGTACGTGGCGGCGCAGTGCCTCGGCGCCGTCGTCGGCGTGGGCATCGTGAAGGGGATCATGAAGCACCCCTACGACGACTTCGGCGGCGGCGCCAACGCGGTGGCCGGGGGGTACTCTCTCGGGGCGGCCCTCGGCGCGGAGATCTTCGGCACCTTCGTCCTCGCCTACACCGTCTTCTCCGCCACCGACCCCAAGCGCACCGCCCGCGACGCCTTCGTCCCCGTACGTCCATCGCTCTCCTTCTCCTCTCAGCTAGCTCGCCGTGATCACGGCCGGCGGCATCTGTCGAACCTGCATATATGATTTGTCGTTAATTGCAGCTGGTGGCGGCGCTACCGATCGGTTTGTCGGTGTTCGTGGTGCACCTGGCGACCATCCCGATCACCGGCACCGGCATCAACCCGGCCAGGAGCCTGGGCGCCGCCGTCCTGTACAACCAGCACAAAACCTGGAAGCAACACGTACGTGAGATCCATTGTATTTAAATCGTACTGTATACAATTCCTGTAGCCATTGATTTTGTTGGAATGAGATTGAAGTGCTCCATTGATCTGCTGCAGTGGATCTTCTGGGTCGGGCCCTTCACCGGCGCGGCCTTAGCGGCGTTCTACCACAAGATCGTGCTGCGCGACGAGGCTGTAGTGAAGGAGTCGCTAGAAAAGCTGGGCTCGTTCAAGAGGAGCGGCTCGACCGCTTGAAGATCGAGGAGAGGAGACCATGCGCCACGCATGCATATACAGTACAGTATTTTTCATCGGGGTAATGAGGATCGAAAATGTTGGTGGTTGGTTTTTACTGCTTCTCTCGGCACTGTAATGTACGGAATCTTGCTCTAGTATCGTTGGTTAATTAAGCGTGTCTTTTTTTTTTGAGGTGTAATTAAGCGTGTCTTGAGACTCTTGACGTGCGCCGTTCGTCATGATGCTTATCAACTGGTCCATTCGGAACGAGCGAAATGCCCAGATTTTTCGGAAGAAATCAATGCCACCTCCAATCATCGTTGCAAACATCAAGAGTGATGCTGATCTTTGGGAAATCACGGGAGCTAAAATTTTGAGTGATATCTTACCGGGGTCCGGGGGAGTAGTCCCCGTTCATAATATTTGGTTCTTTCTTCACTTCAAAACATTGTCGCACTATCCTTAATTAATAGA
The DNA here is from genome assembly GCF_018294505.1 of Triticum aestivum. Taxonomy (NCBI): domain Eukaryota; kingdom Viridiplantae; phylum Streptophyta; class Magnoliopsida; order Poales; family Poaceae; genus Triticum; species Triticum aestivum. Next base: position 114,030,041 of record NC_057813.1, read on the forward strand.
CGAGACAGAAAACTTGTCTTCATTTCACAAATAAATAAATAACACAAGATTCGTGCAAATTTTTATTTTTTTATTTTTTAGAAAAGGAGGATGACCCCCGGCCTCTGCATCTGGGAGATGCATACGGCCACTTTATTGATTATTCTCGAGGACCTTACAAAGTATTACAACAATGAGCCTGAATCCACCATCTTGGCAACACATGCCGCTACTCTTATCCAAAATGATGAAGGGGTGCTAGCTGGGCCACTACCCAAACCACTCACCTAAGCCTAACATCAAAAAGCCGGAAACCGAAACATATTCGGAAGCCCCAGCCGAGCCACATACCGGGTCTGGGGCACAATCCGGTCAGACGCACTCGTGTGTCGTCGCCACCATCTTCCACAGGTCCGTCTTCAGATCATAGTGAGGCTTCTACCTTGTCTGGCCACTCTGCCATCGACGTCACCATGACGCCAGACAGCAACCTCCTCCTGCGCGAGTCCATCTCCGCGCATCGGGCGGCGAGCCTCAACAGCGCCATGCCGCCGATCTTCACCGCCATCAATGAGTGAGATGAAGTACCGCTCCACCACGGCATGTACAGGGTGAGGGAGGGCGAGGTCCTCATTGGAGACACGGCCAGAAGAGAAGCACCGCAGCCCTGAGACACTGCCCGGAGCTGCGACGCAGCAGATCAGGTGGGCCGCCACAGGAACCAGACAAGCTCGCCATGCACACCCAGCATCCCCATGCCCAAGTCGGCGCCTTCGAGAAGGTGACGACGCTGTGGCGCCGCCGCCGCTTAGCCACCGAGGCTAGGGTTTTCACCCGGGCGCAGGGGAAGGGGGGAGGCAGTGGAGGTTTAGCCTCGGCGCCGCCACCAAGAAGGGAATGGCGTCCGGGACGCCATCGACGCCGTGACCGCCACCGGCGGCCAAGGGTTTCCCCCGGCCAAGCACCCTGCCGCCACCTCTGAACCAGCCACAACATCCGCAGGCGCGAGTACGCCGGAGATCCAGGCCGGCCGGAGGTCATGCATCACGAGCGGATCCGGATCGACTCCGATCTGACGCGGGGAGCCCGGGGCCTCCCAGCGCCAAGACGCGCCCACCGGGACCTCGCTGCCCGCGCAGCCGAAGGGAACCGGCCTACCTCACCGACAATCACTCCCCGCCGCCGGGGGAGCGCCGTCCGCACCAGCGAGGCCGCCGCCTCAGATCCGGACTCTCACCACCGAAAGGGAGCGATCTCGCCCCGCTGCCACCATCCCGGGAGCCGGCGCCGGCTTCGCCGGCCGTTCCTCCGGTGGCGGCGAGGTTGGGATGGAGATGGGAATGGTGAAGGGCGGCTAGATCTGGGTTCCCCCGTCGCCGCCAGGGAGGGCGGCGCGGGGGACGGGTCAATCATACATCACACAATCACCGGTGGCCATCCATGGTGCACACTTCATAACACGATAACACGATATCACATCGTGCAAACTTTTATGGGGTGTATAGTGTATACTGAAGCAAAACTCATAACACGAAATATATACCAAAGCAAAAATATTTTACCCGTTAGACTTTGAAGGTTGATCCACCATCTGGACGTTGAAAGCCTCTCTACCCTTGCATCCACCCTTCATTTTGTTTTAAACTTGGGCAATCTTAGTGACCATATGTATCTATATGCGCTCTGGTGTCACAGCCAATGCTTAAATTCGAAGACAAACATGCAGACGATTTTTTGCTAATGATCCGGAACACAATAAATATGCAACCAATTCCATTAATATTGAGAGTGTTTTCCCAACAAGAATTTTCATCGACAGTGTTCTCCCACATGTCGTCCGTGCACGCACAACCCGGGAAGCTGCTGCTCCATTCTGCACCCACCATGTACGGCTCTTCTCAATAACTCGTACGTTACGTATTCCCGTTCATATTTCCGTAACCAAGTATATATATACTCTATCTCATGGGAGAGTAGACATAAACCTTGGATACACTGGTTCGTCGTTGATTTCATTAGTATGTGAAACTCTTCTAAACTAGCACGGTGTCCAACGTAGCTGCGTCGAAAACAATCCCAACAACGCTCAATCTTTTTATCTCACATTGTATGAATATTTCCCTGGATTCTTTTTTGTCAATGTCGTTTAAAACGTGTGATCATAGATCCAGGGAATTCTCTTATGATTAATGGACCATGAGAGATGGATAGATCATCATGACTCTATATAAACTTGTCAGATCTGATATGATATATAGATCTTCATAATTGTACGTAGCTAAACTATTGACGATAGATCTGTATGTTGAAGGTCGATAGATCGCCAGGTAGCTCTCGGTAGGCTACTAAAGAAGACAAGATATGCCCAAAATATATGGAAGTTCACGTGGGCGAATTCAATGTGCCGGAGAATATTCGCCATTGTGTGGTTAGTGGAGTTTGTGTCAAGTGTCGTGTACGAGTCAGGTTACGTTTCGACTTGTTATTGTAATGTATGTGGCTAGGATGAGGTTATTATTAGAGTCGAACAAGTTGTATCCTTGGCTTCCTATATAATGTGAGGGGAACCACACTTGTAATCTATGAGGACTTGATAGCGACTGGCACTTCAATACCAAGGGGGGGGGGGGGGGGGGGGGGGATGGGGGATATCAGGGGGAGGAACGCCCGTAGTCATGTCCCAAGAAATAAGCAAATTCGCCAAACCTCGTTAATAAATCCCGGTGTTGTCATCATGTTGTGATTGCTTGTTCCTCGATAGATCAATCACATGCCTCAAATTACTCTAACATTACATAGATCTAACTGATAGACCTTCAAAGTTGCACCTACCTAAGTGTGTCACAATCAACGAAACTTCACCCCTGTTGCATCTAAATCAATCACAAATGGTCATTGATCCAATGGACCCTTATGATACCAACTTACAGAAGACCGAATAACTCACCATGTGAACTATAGAGTCTAGAATTGAGATCTTATATCAAAAACACAAACAACCTACACGTCGACATAGATACTACAAACAACAATGCAACATGCTCACAATCATAACCTTAATGGCATGCACTATCTAATATCACATACATATGGCACATCAACTTAATTGCAATCCAAACATTTCCTGGCGGGACGCTACCACTTATGCATGGTGGAATAAAGATCACCTCCACACAATGCCACCTCATTATTGTCATTCTTCTCGAAAATAGTCATACTGATTAGTGGGTTCGGATGGTCGTGTCTGACCCAATATGGATCATACCACATGTTTGACATTATGTATGTCTCGCTAAGAGGTATTGTTCGTTTGGTGGAGAGGACTTTCCTATTGATTGCGTTCGTCGATTTTGAAGCTTCGCGACTTCGTTCTTCAGAAGACGTTGCGTGAATGTGTGCGTGTGCCCCAATGTTGTTCTCGCTGTTTGTAAACCAAACCATACCATCATTTTATGTGGCACCGAGCTACACTACTTCCAACTGTTGTAAACAGCACAATACTACCTATCTATGATGATATGTAGATATGTGATATAGTTAAGTACAAATGAGAATCTACTGGTTATGATATGTTTATGTATAATTATAAAGATCCATCGCTGTTTATGTATAATTATAAAGATCCATCGCTATATAGGTCCACTAGATTAATAGCTAAATATTTGCTCCAACTTCAAATTTTCTGGTATATCTATATTTTTGTGATTTTAGTTCTCCAACCATCTTGTGAATCAGATAAATTCCTTAGAAACTTATTATAGACTACCGCTTCTATTGTGCTCAAGTAATAACTAGTGGATCTGGACCGGTCAGATTGTAGAACAAATAATTTTAGAACCGATTGTGTGCATTGCTGTGACTTGTGACCATCCAATGCTATGGCAAACATGTTGTTTCTGAACTAGTGGTCTCCAATGTAACATGGATGCAGTTATGACATATTATTATTGACATGGATATTTTACCTAACTACCTGAGATATGTCTAACACAAACCGAAGGATTTTCGGGTAACTGTGATTATGCAGCTAGTAATGGTCACAAGAACAATAAACCACTCTTTTCTCAATCCCAAAAAGAGAAAGAAAGAACAATACACCAGGCAACAAAGCACTTATTAGAATTGACATGTAGTGATGAAGCTTCGCTTCTTTTAATGCCACAAACAAGTTTTACAAATAAATAGGAATTTCATTATTTTTCTTTTATTTATTGTCCTTCATATTGAGATAATAATGGGACGAAATTGACCCGCTATCCAAAGCGACACGTACGCATGACACGCTTCCGCTCCACCCAATAACCAACCAGTGAATGGATGGTTAGGGCATCTCCAACGGCAACCCACAAATTTCCTCCTGCATCTATATCCGTGGACATCTGTCCGCGAACGGGGGAGGGGGGCAGTCCACGGATATGGATGCATGAGGACTGTTCGCACACGAACACGTCACCATGTACCTCCAACGCCGAGGGTGATGCACCGCATCTCACGTCGAAGGAGACCCGTCCGGAAGCGCGGTACGCAAGCAATTCGGCGGGCGCTTTTGTAGACCTGAAACCCCACACGCCCGGAGGGACCCCGTCAGGGCGCGCGGCAGTTATGGACTGCCCTAGGTCGACCTGATCGCCCCTAAGGCCTCGAGGTTCATCGCCCTGCAACAAAAAGAACAGAAGAAGAACGAGGAAGAAGAAGAACAAGGGAGAGATGTAAAAACTAGGGTAAAAAGTAATATATTGATTTGTCGATTGTGTGTTGTTATTCAATCGGCCGTCACCTCTTACATATATATGAGGCGGCTAGACTTTTCGTACAAGAAAAGGACTCAAATCCCGTCCAAAACATCAAAAGATAAACTAACTCGGACTACGAGGGCCGGAACTTCCGGTCAGCCCGGAACTTCCAGGCTAAAATTACATCAAGTTGCCCTCTTGCACAGCTCCTGCAGGTCGCATATGGCTTCGGATCCCAATGGTCCCTAAAGCAAAGTTGTAGATCTTGCAATGGAGAAAAATTCCTTAGTTGATCACGTTTTCATCCGAGGTCATCTTGATGTCGAAATTGGCCCCGCAAATCTGAAAATAATGTTAAATTCCAGTTTTCGGGGCGCACCGCATGCAAACTTTCGGTTTAGCCCGGAACCTCCCCGGAAGTTTTGCCCGAAACTTCTGGGGCAGACTTATGCAGCACACTGTTTTGGCTCTAACTTTTACATACGAACTCTGATTTAGACGTTTCTTATATCAAAATCGATCGTTTCGACGAGACGAAGACAATCTATGTAGAAACTTTTCTCATATCAGGCTATCTTGGGGGCGTAATCAGCCGAATAGTATTCTGAATACAAAATTTGAATACTTCGAACACAACTTCAGCCTTAGAAATGAGACCGGATGGCTATGACCCAAATATCAAGGTTTATCCTTTTGACGATATGGAGCTTTCTCATATTGAACACTTCTCCATTTGAGGCCATCTTAATTAAGTTCTTGACCGTGCCAAAATCTGGTGTCAACACATGCCCCCCTGTTTTTCGGCAAAGCTTGTGTGCCGAAAAATAACTCGCATATAGCTTGTTCTAAGGACGATGTCAACACTCCATCGGCCATTTTTCATGTTCTTAGGACGATAAGTATATATCGGTCATTGCTTGTTTGAACTTCTTGATGCAAACTTGGATGAAAACTTCTCAGCTTCTATAACAATCCAGTGATAATGTTCCATAGATCAAAACCATCCTCCGAACTATATTGTTCACCCTTTCACTAGGATCTTCCAGATAATCAAGAATGAACTTCCTCCAATCCTTACTTCGCCTACATAAACGTTTCATTAGTGGCCGAAGCGGTGGGCTTCGGTTCGGCCTTACCTATGTTGACAAGACCTAACATCGGCTATTGATAGAAATACAATACACCATGGTTAACATAGTAGCCGGATGCTTGCTGTGCCAACTCTTTCGAATTGTCATGTCTAGATATATGAACAATCTTAAAACAACCCATGGCAAATTTTACATCTAGACATACCTCAAGATAAACTAAAAGTGATTCGTCAAAACATTGATAACCATTGGATATTTGTTGCACTACTAATAACGAATCACCGAAAGCCTCAATATGTATAGCACTTATAGCAAGGAAAAGCTCCAATCTGAATAACAATGCATATTCAGCTTTGAACATTTGTGCATAAATATTTTAAGCGGCATGAGGCTTCACAAAATAGCACTATAAGGAGATATATAAGCAACACCAACACCTTGGCCATTGCTACAAATTTAACCATCAATGTATAATATCCATGGTACTAGAGAGATAAAGCTAAAACCAATACAATCCATGATGTCAATATGATGCTCGGTAATAAAATCACCATGATTTGGCCTTACGTAAATTCTGAAAACTAATAAGCCAAAGCACACCCTATCAAACCATAAGTTCACTTTGCAATTTTGGTGAATTTGTCTATGCATAATATCTTCAATGGCATCAATTTGACAAATTCCTTTGCAAGCACTCATCTCAATCTCTACTCAAACTAAGGACGATGTTAGAATACCACACCCGCCATTCTTAGATATATTCTTAGGGCGATAGATAAGTATCGGCCATTACCATGATGTTCATGTAGAATTCATCCACCAAAGCATGCATAGCCGAAGTAAACAAATGTAATAGCAATAAAATATTTAGGCCCCTTTGTATTAGCAACAAAAATGTAACTAACCAAATGTATAGTGATTTGGTAATACCCTCTCATGATGTAGAAAATTATGTTGCGTCCATGGATCAAAATAAATCCATAGAGGGTATCCAAACATACCTGATGATGAATTTCATGGAATAGGCACTAATGGCATAATTGAAGAATATGGATAATATGTAGACCGAAGATGTTGAAACCTTCGGCTTGTTTCTTCATAGTTTTCACTCTTTTCCTTCTTCACCTTTGTCGCACTTCTTGTAATGGAAGCTTGCACATAATTATTATTTTTTGTACTACCTTTGGGAATCCATGCCATGTTCCTTTCTTCAAGTTCTTGTGCACTGAGTTTTTGTAATTCCTTCTTTTGCCAATATGATAAGCCGAGCGGGTATCTCGACTGTGATTCTGTCTTGACCAATGGCAATTCCTTTTTGGCCTTGTGCACTCTCAACTTGTTTTCTTCAGATTTGGCACTTTGACTCTCAATAATTGGTTGCCTTGTCTCATTGCCTTTAGTAGCCAATATCAACACTTTAATTGGCTCTTTTTCAATTGAGATCAAATCTGAAGTTGCACTCTTATGACCATCTCTTTTAACACGGTAAACTTGCTTGACCACCTCTTTCTTCTTCCTTGAGCCCTGGACCGATTCATTGTGATTGAAACGGTCTTTAACATGTGATTGTTCAAATGTTGATCTTCTCGGAGCTGCATAATATTGGTGAGATGGTCTAAAATAAGATGGAGAATGTGCCCTTGCATCATACCTGTCCCATGATGGATATGGATCTATATGAGCATTGGGAGGCATCCACGGCATTGGCATTGGCAGCCCAGAATAAGGATATAAATATGTTGCATTAAAATTCTCACTTTGCCAATACCGATCCTCATATTTGCACCTTGGGGGTGATCTTGGTTTCTTTGCATGATTTGGCTGATAAGTATTCTTCTCTTCACTCTTCTTTTGATATTTATTCAATAGTTCAGCGAAGGTGATTTTTGCTCTCTTACACTTGCGCTTATTTCAGCCTTTGTCTTCTTTTGGTTTGTTTTCATCGATCATTGGATTTGCTGCTGCCCCCCAGTCCTTGGCGTCTCCATTGTAGCTTCGATGGAATTCTCGCCCTCAAGATTATGTTCATTATGATCTTCAACAACTTCTTTACTTGAAAGCTTGCTCTCATCACCTGCAGTTTTTACCTTCTCTTTAAATGGATCGGCTTGAAGCAGCCGATGCAAAAACTTTCTGCCATCGGGACCAATCAGAACAAACTGGTCATCTCTTGGTGTCTGAACAAATTTCGATCATCCTTTATCAATGGTCGATTTAACTATTTGACGAAACATATTGCAATCCTCAAAATTATGCTTGGACGAATCATGCAACTTACAATACATTCGTCCTTGGATAGATGGCTTGACATGGTGATCAAGAATTATAATGTAATTATTTTTCAATAACAAATCAAAAATTTGATCACACATGTTTGAGTCGAAGGTATACTTTTTGTTTTCTAGACGATCTTGATGTGCAAACGGCTTTGGAGGTAAGCAAACGAATGGTTCAGATTTGGAATCTCCCCATTGGGCTATGCAATGTATTTTGCACTCTATATCCGATGTCTTTCAACAAGATACCATAATTGCATCGATTTTCTCAAAAGAATTTAACCTTGGCTTTAAATTTCTGAAACAATAATAGTTAGAGCATACATGTCTCAATTGAGACCAAATGAAAGCCAAGTAATAAACAAGCAAAGCCATCCAATTATATATGGACTCTAGATAAAACAATGGGGAAAGCCCTGGCTGCAACAACAAGTCATTATCAGTCTTTATCAATGACGCAATGGGTTGACCAATATGTTGCATAACAATGTTATTGCTAACAAGTAAATTACCCTTCTTCATTGGTCTTTCAAAATTACTTATGAGAATATTTCTTATAGATGCATCAATAATGAAGTTGCGACCAAATCTAAAAATAGGTAAATTACTCGCTATGCATACCTCTTCAAATACGTTGGGAGAGCATGATGGTGGTGCGACTTGAAGAACATCTTGCTCCGTCTTTGGATGGCTCTCCAATACCTTGTCATCATTTTTTTCTTGATTCCGTGCATCATTGCTTTGAAGATCCATGTCAGCCGAACTTTGTTCGGCTACTTGTTCTTGTCCTTGAGGCTTGTCAATTTCTATGGCACGGAACTCATAGGGCAGGAAGTAGGTTCCATTGACTTCGGAAAAATCAAGCATGGTTGTATTGCTATGCTTGCCATGCCCTTTCTCAATAATGCTTGCCTCTTTGAATTTGATGGATTCAGAATATATACTACTTGATTCGGCTTTTCCAACCGAAGCACTTTCATGTTTCGAATCATCCATCTTTTCATTGATTCTACCAATTGGCAATGCTTCCTTTACTTGAGCCAATTATTTTTCTTTTTGTTTCTGGCGGCAAGCAGCAAAATTGGCTTTAAGCTTTTTCTCAATTTCAGCTCACTCCGGATATGATTACCCGCCAATGCTTTTAGATTCTTTCGACAATGACACATGGGTGTTGCCAAAAGTTTGCAATTGTGTAGGGGGTGTATAATATGATATAGTACTAGGTGAAGGCGTATGCATTGTTGTAGAACCATATTTTTGCTCACCAATTCTATCAATTGGCAAAGATTCATCTTCTTGCAAAACTTTAGCTCTTATTGCATTATAATCAGGAACTAGCCCCTTATCATGTTCTTCAAGGCAAAGAGCACTAATCTTGTTATTTCGGGATATATCCCTTTTTAACATAGCCACTTCCCATTCTGTAAGGGATTGCTCCGCAATATTTTTAGATTCTTTCGGCAATGAGGTGTTGCCGAAATTATGCAATTGCGTGGGGGATGCATTATATGCTACAATATTAGATGATGGCATGTGTACTCCTGGAAATTTGTCACTTATTCGGCTATGACCATGAAGGTGCGGAGCCGAATTATGAGCATCTACAGTTGTATACGGTGCCGAAAAATTACTAACATGAGGTGTAGCATATGACGGTTGAGAGTAATTGGCCGAATAGCTAGTAGCAGTATAGCCAATTCTCTCATCCATCGGCAAGGTTGGATTCACATATTGCAAATTAGTTGCCGATGAATAAAAGGGCGAAACACTTTCTTGTATGCTATTAGAAATTTTTAACATGAGGTGTTTCAACTTGATTAACCAAACCCATCATATTGTTCATCGGCATATGGATTTGTGGGGTTGCCGATGCATGAGAGTTAGGATACATATGTTGTATGTTACTAGTATCATAAGAAGTTGAAGCATGTAAATTACTTTGAATCGGCCTATGCACGTAATTAGATGCATTAATGGAAAAAAGAGGGTTGGCCGATACAGTATAATCATTGAACGATCTAGTAACACCATATGAATTATTTGCATCTACACAAGGGGATTGGGTATTCATATTACCTTTGTAGACTGCAAACCCTAGATGACGATCTCTTCGCAGCAAGAACGGGCTGGAGATCGTTCGAAGCTTCGTCCCCAGCGGAGTCGCCAAAATATGTGTTCGCACACGAACACGTCACCGTGTACCTCCAACGCCGAGGGTGATGCACCGCAGCTCACGTCGAAGGAGACCCATCCGGAAGTGCGGTACGCAAGCAATCCGGCCAGCGCTTTTGTAGACCCGAAACCCCACACGCCCGGGAGGGACCCCGTCAGGGTGCGCGGCGGCTATGGGCTGCCCTCGAGGTTGATACGCCCATTTTGCATCATGCTTTTATGACAATATTTATTGCATTATGGCCTGTTATTTCACGTTATGTCAAAATACTTATGGCTATTCTCTCTTATTTACAAGGTTTACATGAAGAGGGAGAATGCCGGCAGCTGGAATTCTGGGCTGGAAAAGGAGCAAATATTGGAGGCCTATTCTGCGCAACTCCAAAAGTCCTGAAACTCCACGGAATATCTTAGAATAAATAAAGAAAAAACATCGCCAAAGATGAAGGCCAGGGGTTCCACACCCTGCTCACAAGGGTGGGGGGCGCCCCCCCCCCTAGGCGCGCCCCCCTACCTCGTGGGCCCCCTGGTGGCACTTCAACGCCCGTCTTCTCCTATATGAAGTCTTTCAATGAGAAAAAATAAGAAGCAACCTTTCGGGACGAGACTCCGCCGCCACGAGGCGGAACCTGGGCGGAACCAATCTAGGGCTCTGGCAGAGCTGTTCTGCCGGGGACACTTCCCTCCGGGAGGGGGAAATCATCACCATCGTCATCACCAACGCTCCTCTCATCGGGAGAGGGCAATCTCCATCAACATCTTCACCAGCACCATCTCATCTCCAAACCCTAGTTCATCTCTTGTATCCAATTCTTGTCTCCAAGTCCGGGATTGGTGCTAGTAGGTTGATAGTAGGGTTGATTACTCCTTGTAGTTGATGCTAGTTGGTTTATTTGGTGGAAGATCATATGTTCAGATACTTTATGCACATTATTAACCCTCTGATTATGAACATGAATAAGCTTTGTGAGTAGTTACGTTTGTTCCTGAGGACAAGGGAGAAGTCTTGCTATCAGTAGTCATGTGAATTTGGTATTCGTTCGATATTTTGATAAGATGTATGTTGTCTAACCTCTAGTGGTGTTATGTGAACGTCGACTACATAACACTTCACCATTATTTGGGCCTAGAGGAAGGCATTGGGAAGTAATAAGTAGATGATGGGTTGCTAGAGTAACAGAAGCTTAAACCCTAGTTTATGCGTTGCTTCGTAAGGGGCTGATTTGGATCCATATGTTTCATGCTATGGTTAGGTTTACCTTAATACTTTTGTTGTAGTTGCAGATGCTTGAAATAGAGGTTAATCATAAGTGGGAGGCTTGTTCAAGTAAGAACAGCACCCAAGCACCGGTCCACCCACATATCAAATTATCAAAGTACCGAACGTGAATCATATGAGCGTGATGAAAACTAGCTTGACGATATTCCCATGTGTCCTCGGGAGCGCTTTTCCTATTATAAGAGTTTGTCCAGGCTTGTCGTTTGCTACAAAAAGGATTGGGCCACCTTGCTGCACCTTATTTACTTTTGTTACTTGTTGCTCGTTACAATTTATCTTATCACAAAACTATCTGTTACCACTTATTTCAGTACTTGCAGAGAATACCTTGCTGAAAACCGCTTATCATTTCCTTCTGCTCCTCGTTGGGTTCGACACTCTTACTTATCGAAAGGACTACGATAGATCCCCTATACTTGTGGGTCATCAAGACTCTTTTCTGGCGCCGTTGCCGGGGAGTGAAGCGCCTTTGGTAGGTGGAATTTGGTAAGGAAAAATTTATTGAGTGTGCTGAAATTTTCTGTCACTTGTTACTATGGAAAGTAATTGTCTGAGGGGCTTGTTCGGGGTATCTTCACCCCGTCCAGTAGAGCAAAGAGTTGCTCCTCAACCTACTCAACCTACTGAACCTATTGAAAATGAAACTCCTTTTGAGATTCCTTCGGGTTTGATGGAAAAACTGCTAGCTAACACTTTTACACGAGATGGGACAAAGCATCCTGATGAACATCTACGCTATGTGGATGACGTTTGTGGACTATTTAAGCTTGCAGGTATACCCAATGATGTTGTTAAGAAGAAGGCCTTCCCTTTATCTTTGAAGGGAGACGCATTGAGATGGTATAGGCTATGTGATGATATGAGATCATGGGACTATAAAAAATTGAAATTGGAATTTCACCAAAAGTATTACCCTATGCATCTTGTTCATCGTGATCGCAGTTATATATATATTTTTGGCCTCACGAAGGAGAAAGCATCGCTCAAGCTTGGGGGAGGCTTAAATCAATGTTATACTCATGCCCCAATCATGAGCTCGCAAGAGAAGTGATTATGCAAAGTTTTTATGCTCGGCTTTTTGATAACAATCGCACCATGCTCGATACTGTTGGGGAACGTTGCAGAAAATAAAAAAATTCTACACTTCACAAAGATCAATCTATGGAGTTCATCTAGCAACGAGGGAGAGGAGTGCATCTACATACCCTTGTAGATCGCGAGCGGAAGCGTTCAAGAGAACGGGGTTGAGGGAGTTGTACTCGTCGTGATCCAAATCACCGATGATCCTAGTGCTGAACGGACAGCACCTCCGCGTTTAACACACGTACGGTTGGGGAAGACGTCTCCTCCTTATTGATCCAGCAAGGGGGAAGGAGAGGTTGATGGATATCCAGCAGCACGATGGCGTGGTGGTGGATGCAGCAGCGATCTCGGCAGGGCTTCGCCAAGCTCTACGAGAGGGAGTGGTGTTGCGGAGGGAGAGGGAGGCGCCAGAGACTTGGGGTGTGGCTGCCCTCCCTCCCCTCCTCTTTATATAGGGCCCCTAGGGGGGCGCCGGCCCTAGGAGATCCAATCTCCAAGGGGGGGCGGCCAAGGGGGTGGCTTGCCCCCCAAGCCAAGTGGAGGCGCCCCCACCCCTAGGGTTTCCAACCCTAGGTACAGGGGGGCCCAAGGGAGGGCGCACCAGCCCACCAGGGGCTGGTTCCCTCCCCACTTCAGCCCATGGGGCCCTCCGGGATAGGTGGCCCCACCCGGTGGACCCCCGGGACCCTTCCGGTGGTCCCGGTACAATACCGGTGACCCCCAAAACTTTCCCGATGGCCGAAACTAGACTTCCTATATATAATTCTTCACCTCCGGTCCATTCCGGAACTCCTCGTGATGTCCGGGATCTCATACGGGACTCCGAACAACTTTCGGGTTACTGCATACTAATATCTCTACAACCCTAGCGTCACCGAACCTTAAGTGTGTAGACCCTACGGGTTCGGGAGACACGCAGACATGACCGAGACGACTCTCCGGTCAATAACCAACAGCGGGATCTGGATACCCATGTTGGCTCCCACATATTCCATGATGATCTCATCGGATGAACCACGATGTCGAGGATTCGAGTAACCCCGTATATAATTCCCTTTGTCAATCGGTACGTTACTTGCCCGAGATTCGATAGTCGGTATCCCAATACCTCGTTCAATCTCGTTACCGGCAAGTCACTTTACTCGTACTGTAATGCATGATCCCGTGACCAAACACTTGGTCACATTGAGCTCATTATGGTGATGCATTACCGAGTGGGCCCAGAGATACCTCTTAGTCATACGGAGTGACAAATCCCAGTCTCGATCCGTGTCAACCCAACAGATACTTTTGGGGATACCCGTAGTATACCTTTATAGTCACCCAGTTACGTTGTGACGTTTGGTACACCCAAAGCACTCCTACGGTATCCGGGAGTTACACGATCTCATGGTCTAAGGAAAAGATACTTGACATTGGAAAAGCTCTAGCAAACGAACTACACGATCTTGTGCTATGCTTAGGATTGGGTCTTGTCCATCACATCATTCTCCTAATGATGTGATCCCGTTATCAATGACATCCAATGTCCATAGTCAGGAAACCATGACTATCTATTGATCAACGAGCTAGTCAACTAGAGGCTTACTAGGGACATGTTGTGGTCTATGTATTCACACATGTATTACGATTTCCGGATAACACAATTATAGCGTGAATAACAGACAATTATCATGAACAAGGAAATATAATAATAATCATTTTATTATTGCCTCTAGGGCATATTTCCAACAGTCTCCCACTTGCATTAGAGTCAATAATCTAGTTACATTGTGATGAATCGAACACCCATAGAGTTCTAGTGTTGATCATGTTTTGCTCGCGGAAGATGTTTAGTCAACGGGTCTGCGACATTCAGATCCATATGTACTTTGCAAATATCTTTGTCTCCATCTTGAACATTTTCACGAATGGATTTGAAACGACGCTTGATGTGCCTGGTCTTCTTGTGAAACCTGGGCTCTTTGGCAAGGGCAATAGCTCCAGTGTTGTCACAGAAGAGAGTGATTGGCCCCGACGCATTGGGTATGACTCCTAGGTCGGTGATGAACTCCTTCATCCATATTGCTTCATCCGCTGCCTCCGAGGCTGCCATGTACTCCGCTTCACATGTAGATCCCGCCACGACGCTCTGCTTGCAATTGCACCAGCTTACTGCCCCACCATTCAAAATATACACGTATCCGGTTTGTGACTTAGAGTCATCCAGATCTGTGTCGAAGCTAGCGTCGACGTAACCCTTTACGACAAGCTCTTCGTCACCTCCATAAATGAGAAACATATCCTTAGTCCTCTTTAGGTACTTCAGGATATTCTTGACCGCTGTCCAGTGTTCCTTGCCGGGATAACTTTGGTACCTTCCTACCAAACTTACGGCAAGGTTTACATCAGGTCTAGTACACAGCATGGCATACATAATAGACCCTATGGCTGAGGCATAGGGGATGGCACTCATCTCTTCTATATCTTCTGCCTTGGTCGAGCATTGAGCCGAGCTCAATCTCACACCTTGCAATACAGGCAAGAACCCTTTCTTGGACTGATCCATATTGAACTTCTTCAATATCTTATCAAGGTATGTGCTTTGTGAAAGACCTATGAGGCGTCTCGATCTATCCCTATAGATCTTGATGCCTAATATGTAAGCAGCTTCTCCAAGGTCCTTCATTGAAAAACACTTATTCAAGTAGGCCTTAATGTTGTCCAAAAGTTCTATATCATTTCCCATCAAAAGTATGTCATCTACATATAATATGAGAAATGCTACAGAGCTCCCACTCACTTTCTTGTAGACGCAGGCTTCTCCATAAGTCTGCATAAACCCAAACGCTTTGATCATCTCATCAAAGCGAATGTTCCAACTCCGAGATGCTTGCACCAGCCCATAAATGGATCGCTGGAGTTTGCATACCTTGTTAGCATTCTCTGGATTGACAAAACCTTCCGGCTGCATCATATACAGTTCTTCCTTAAGATAGCCGTTAAGGAATGTCGTTTTGATGTCCATTTGCCATATCTCATAATCATAGTATGCGACAATTGCTAACATGATTCGGACGGACTTCAGCTTCGTTACGGGAGAGAAAGTCTCGTCGTAGTCAACCCCTTGAACTTGCCGATAACCCTTAGCGACAAGTCGAGCTTTATAGATGGTAACATTACCATCCGCGTATGTCTTCTTCTTAAAGATACATTTATTTTCTATCGCTCGCCGATCATCGGGCAAGTCTGTCAAAGTCCATACTTTGTTTTCATACATGGATCCTATCTCGGATTGCATGGCTTCAAGCCATTTGTTGGAATCTGGGCCCGCCATCGCTTCTTCATAGTTCGAAGGTTCACCGTTGTCTAATAACATGATTTCCAGGACAGGGTTGCCATACCACTCTAGTGTGGAACGTGTCCTTGTGGACCTACGAAGTTCAGTAGCAACTTGATCCGAAGTACCTTGATCATCATCATTAATTTCCTCTCCAGTCGGTGTAGGCACCACAGGAACATTTTCCTGAGCTAAACTACTTTCCGGTTCAAGAGGTAGTACTTCATCGAGTTCTACTTTCCTCCCACTTACTTCTTTCGAGAGAAACTCTTTCTCCAGAAAGGACCCGTTCTTGGCAACAAAGATCTTGCCTTCGGATCTAAGGTAGAAGGTATACCCAATGGTTTCCTTAGGGTATCCTATGAAGACGCATTTTTCTGACTTGGGTTCGAGCTTTTCGGGTTGAAGTTTCTTGACATAAGCATCGCATCCCCAAACTTTTAGAAACGACAGCTTAGGTTTCTTCCCAAACCATAATTCATACGGTGTCGTCTCAACGGATTTAGATGGTGCCCTATTTAAAGTGAATGTAGCTGTCTCTAAAGCGTATCCCTAAAATGATAGCAGTAAATCGGTAAGAGACATCATAGACCGCACCATATCCAATAAAGTGCGATTACGACATTCGGACACACCGTTATGCTGAGGTGTTCCAGGCGGCGTGAGTTGTGAACCGATTCCACATTTCCTTAAGTGCGTACCAAATTCGTGACTTAAATATTCTCCTCCACGATCTAATCGTAAGAACTTTATTTTTCGGTCACGTTGATTCTCTACCTCATTCTGAAATTCCTTGAACTTTTCAAAGGTCTCATACTTGTGTTTCATCAAGTAGACATACCCATATCTACTTAAGTCATCAGTGAGAGTGAGAATATAACGATAGCCTCCGCGAGCCTCAACGCTCATTGGACCGCACACATTAGTATGTATGATTTCCAATAAGTTTGTTTCTCGCTCCATTGTTCCGGAGAATGGAGTCTTGGTCATTTTGCCCATGAGGCATGGTTCACATGTGTCAAATGATTCATAATCGAGAGACTCTAAAAGTCCATCAGCATGGAGCTTCTTCATGCGCTTGACACCAATGTGACCAAGGCGGCAGTGCCACAAGTATGTGGGACTATCGTTATCAACCTTACATCTTTTGGTATTCACACTATGAATATGTGTAACATTACGTTCGAGATTCATTAAGAATAAACCATTGACCAGCGGGGCATGACCATAAAACATATCTCTCATATAAATAGAACAAGCATTATTCTCGGATTTAAATGAGTAGCCATCTCGTATTAAACGAGATCCAGATACAATGTTCATGCTCAAAGCTGGCACTAAATAACAATTATTGAGGTTTAAAACTAATCTTGTAGGTAAATGTAGAGGTAGCGTGCCGACGGCGACCATATCGACCTTGGAACCATTCCCGACGCGCATCGTCACCTCGTCCTTCGCCAGTCTCCGCTTATTCCGCAGCTCCTCCTTTGAGTTACAAATATGAGCAACCGCACCGGTATCAAATACCCAGGAGCTACTACGAGTATTGGTAAGGTACACATCAATTACATTTATATCACATATACCTTTAGTGTTGCCGGCCTTCTTGTCCGCTAAGAATTTGGGGCAGTTCCGCTTCCACTAACCCTTCCCTTTGCAATAAAAGCACTCAGTCTCAAGCTTGGGTCCATTCTTTGGCTTCTTCCCGGCAACTGGTTTACCGGGCGCGGCAACTCCCTTGCCGTCCTTCTTGAAGTTATTCTTACCCTTGCCTTTCTTGAAACTAGTGGTTTTATTGACCATCAACACTTGATGCTCCTTTTTGATTTCTACCTCCGCTGATTTCAGCATTGAAAATACTTCAGGAATAGTTTTCACCATCCCCTGCATATTGTAGTTCATCACAAAGCTCTTGTAGCTAGGTGGGAGCGACTGAAGGATTCTGTTAATGACCGCCTCGTCCGGGAGGTTAATGTCCAGCTGGGACAAGCGGTTGTGCAACCCAGACATTTTGAGTATGTGCTCACTGACAGAACTATTTTCCTCCATCTTACAACTATAGAACTTGTCGGAGACTTCATATCTCTCGACCCGGGCATGAGCTTGGAAAACCATTTTCAGCTCCTCGAACATCTCATATGCTCCGTGTTGCTCAAAACGCTTTTGGAGCCCCGGTTCTAAGCTGTAAAGCATGGAGATCCAGCAGCACGACGGCGTGGTGGTGGATGCAACAGCAATCTCGGCAGGGCTTCGCCAAGCTCTACGAGAGGGAGAGGTGTTGCAGAGGGAGAGGAAGGCGCCAGAGACTTGGGGTGCGGATGCCCTCCCTCCCCTCCTCTTTATATAGGGCCCCTAGGGGGGCGGCCCTAGGAGATCCAATCTCCAAGGGGGGGCGGCGGCCAAGGGGGTGGCTTGCCCCCCAAGCCAAGTGGAGGCGCCCCCACCCCTAGGGTTTCCAACCCTAGGCGCAGGGGGGCCCAAGGGGGGGCGCACCAGCCCACCAGGGGCTGGTTCCCTCCCCACTTCAGCCCATGGGGCCCTCCGAGATAGGTGGCCCCACCCGGTGGACCCCCGGGACCCTTCCGGTGGTCCCGGTACAATACCGATGACCCCCGAAACTTTCCCGATGGCCGAAACTAGACTTCCTATATATAATTCTTCACCTCCGGTCCATTCCGGAACTCCTCGTGACGTACAGGATCTCATCCGGGACTCCGAACAACTTTCGGGTTACCGCATACTAATATCTCTACAACCCTAGTGTCACCGAACCTTAAGTGTGTAGACCCTACGGGTTCAGGAGACACGCAGACATGACCGAGACGACTCTCCGGTCAATAACCAACAGCAGGATCTGGATACCCATGTTGGCTCCCACATGTTCCACGATGATCTCATCGGATGAACCACGATGTCGAGGATTCGAGTAACCCCGTATACAATTCCCTTTGTCAATCGGTACGTTACTTGCCCGAGATTCGATAGTCGGTATCCCAATACCTCGTTCAATCTCGTTACCGGCAAGTCACTTTACTCGTACTGTAATGCATGATCTCGTGACCAAACACTTGGTCACATTGAGCTCATTATGATGATGCATTACCGAGTGGGCCCAGATATACCTCTCCGTCATACGGAGTGACAAATCCCAGTCTCGATCCGTGTCAACCCAACAGATACTTTCGGGGATACCCGTAGTATACCTTTATAGTCACCCAGTTACGTTGTGACGTTTGGTACACCCAAAGCACTCCTACGGTATCCGGGAGTTACACGATCTCATGGTCTAAGGAAAATATACTTGACATTGGAAAAGCTCTAGCAAATGAACTACACGATCTTGTGCTATGCTTAGGATTGGGTCTTGTCCATCACATCATTCTCCTAATGATGTGATCCCGTTATCAATGACATCCAATGTCCATAGTCAGGAAACCATGACTATCTATTGATCAACGAGCTAGTCAACTAGAGGCTTACTAGGGACATGTTGTGGTCTATGTATTCACACATGTATTACGATTTCCGGATAACACAATTATAGCGTGAATAACAGACAATTATCATGAACAAGGAAATATAATAATAATCATTTTATTATTGCCTCTAGGGCATATTTCCAACAGATACTTCTTGTGTTGGCTCTTTTATGATGAAGACTATTGAATTTAGATGGAATTTATTGGATAGAATTAAACGCAACTCTGAAGATTGGGACCTCGACGAAGGTAAGGAGTCATGTATGACACCTAAGTTTGATTGTGTTAAAGTTTTAATGGATACCAATATTTTCCGTAAGTTTAGCACTAAATATGGACTTGACTCTGAGATAGTAGCTTCTTTCTGTGAATCCTTTGCTACTTATGTTGATCTCCCCAAGGAGAAGTGGTTTAAATATCATCCTCCCATAGAAGTAAAAGTAGCTGCACCTATTAAAGTTGAAGAAAAAATTGTCACTTATAATGATCCTATTGTTCCCACTTCTTATGTTGAGAAACCACCTTTCCCTGTTAGAATGAAGGATCATGCTAAAGCTTCAACTGTTGTTCGTAAAAGCAATATTAGAACTTATACACCTCCTGAGCAAGTCAAAGTTGAACCTAATATTGCTATTGTTAAAGATCTCTTGTCTGATAATATTGATGGGCATGTTATTCAATTCTAGGGTGAAACTGCTAGAATTGCTAAACCTCGTGATAGAGATAAACATAAACCTATGGTAGGCGTGCCTGTTATTTCTGTTAAAATAGGAGATCATTGTTATCATGGCTTGTGTGATATGGGTGCTAGTGCTAGTGTTATACCCATTGACTTATACAAAGAAATTATGCATGATATTGCACCTGCTGAGTTAGAAGATATTGATGTTACAATTAAACTTGCCAATAGAGATACTATATCTGCAATGGGAATTGTTAGAGATGTTGAAGTCTTGTGTGGAAAAAACAAATATCCCACTGATTTTCTTGTTCTTGGTTCTCCACAAGATAGCTTTTGTCCCATTATATTTGGTAGACCCTTCTTGAATACTGTTAATGCTACGATAGACTGCAAAAAGAATGTTGTTACTGTTGGCTTGGATGATATGGTTCATGAGTTCAATTTCTCTAAATTTAGTAAACAACATCGTGAGGAAGAATTGCCTAGTAAAGATGAGATTATTGGTCTTGCTTCTATTGATGTACCTCCTAGTGATCCTTTAGAACACTATTTGCTAGACCATGAAAATGGTATGTTCATGAATGAAAGAAGGGAAATAGATGAAGTATTCTTTAAACAGGAACCTATTCTGCAACACAATTTGCCTGTTGAAATCCTAGGGGATCCTCCTCCACCCAAGGGTGATCCCGTGTTTGAGCTTAAACCGTTGCCTGATAATCTTAAATATGCTTATCTTGATAAAAAGAAAATATATCCTGTTATTATTAGTGCTAACCTTTCAGAGCATGAAGAAGAAAGATTATTGAAAACTCTGAAGAAGCACCGTGCTGCTATTGGATATACTCTGGATGATCTTAAGGGCATGAGTCCCACTCTATGTCAACATAAAATAAATTTGGAAGCTGATGCCAAACCAGTTCGTGATCCTCAACGACGTCTGAATCCTAAAATTAAAGAAGTGGTAAGAAAAGAAATACTCAAGCTTCTGGAGGCAGGTATAATTTATCCCGTTGCTGATAGTTAGTGGGTAAGTCCTGTCCATTGTGTCCCTAAGAAGGGAGGTATTACTGTTGTCCCTAATGATAAAGATGAATTGATTTCGCAAAGAATCATCACAGGTTATAGGATGGTAATTGATTTCCGCAAATTAAATAAGGCCACTAAGAAAGATCATTACCCCTTACCTTTTATTGATCAAATGCTAGAAAGATTATGCAAACATACACATTATTGCTTTCTAGATGGTTATTCTGGTTTCTCTCAAATACCTGTGTCGGCTAAAGATCAATCAAAGACTACTTTTACATGCCCTTTTGGTACTTTTGCTTATATACGTATGCCTATCGGTTTATGTAATGCACCTGCTACCTTTCAAAGATGCATGATGGCTATATTCTCTAACTTTTGCAAGAAAATTTGTGAGGTTTTCATGGATGATTTTTCCATCTATGGTTCCTCTTTTGATGATTGCTTGAGCAATCTTGCTCGAGTTTTGCAGAGATGTGAAGAAACTAATCTTGTCTTGAATTGGGAAAAGTGCCACTTTATGGTTAATGAAGGTATTGTCTTGGGGCACAAAGTTTCTGAAAGAGGTATTGAAGTTGATAAAGCCAAGGTTGATGCTATTGAAAAGATGCCATGTCCCAAGGACATCAAAGGTATAAGAAGTTTCCTTGGTCACGCTGGATTTTATAGGAGGTTCATTAAGGACTTCTCAAAAATCTCTCGGCCTCTGACTAATTTATTACAAAAAGATGTACCATTTATCTTTGATGATGATTGTGTAGAAGCATTTGAAATACTTAAGAAGGCATTAGTCTCTGCACCTGTTGTTCAGCCACCTGATTGGAAATTACCCTTTGAAATTATGTGTGATGCTAGTGATTATGTTGTAGGTGTTATTCTAGGGCAAAGAGTTGATAAGAAATTAAATGTTATCCATTATGCTAGTAAGACTCTAGACAGTGCTCAAAGAAATTATGCTACTACCGAAAAGGAACTTTTAGCAGTTGTGTTTGCTTGTGATAAGTTTAGACCTTATATTGTTGATTCTAAAGTAACTATTCACACTGATCATGCTGCTATTAAATATCTTATGGAAAAGAAAGATGCAAAACCTAGACTTATTAGATGGGTTCTCTTGCTGCAAGAATTTGATTTGCATATTGTTGATAGAAAGGGAGCTGAGAACCCCGTTGCAGACAACTTATCTAGGTTAGAGAATGTTCTTGATGACCCACTACCTATTGATGATAGCTTTCCTGATGAACAATTAAATGTCATAAGCACTTCTCATAGCACTCCTTGGTATGCTGATTATGCTAATTATATTGTCGCTAAATTTATACCACCTAGCTTCACATACCAACAAAAGAAAAAGTTTTTCTATGACTTGCGACATTACTTTTGGGATGACCCACATCTTTATAAAGAAGGAGTAGATGGTGTTATTAGACGTTGTGTACCTAAGCATGAACATGAACAGATCCTACGCAAGTGTCACTCCGAAGCTTATGGAGGACACCATGTTGGAGATAGAACTGCACATAAGGTATTGCAATCTGGTTTTTATTGGCCTACTCTCTTCAAGCATGCCCATAAGTTTCTTTTGTCTTGCGATGAATGTCAAAGAATTGGTAATATTAGTAGATGTCAAGAAATGCCTATGAATTATTCACTTGTTATTGAACCATTTGATGTTTGGGGCTTTGATTATATGGGACCTTTTCCTGCCTCTAATGGTTACACATATATTTTAGTTGCTGTTGATTACGTTACTAAGTGGGTAGAAGCTATTCCAACTACTAGTGCTGATCATAACACTTCTATTAAAATGCTTAAGGAAGTTATTTTTCCGAGGTTTGGAGTCCCTAGATATTTAATGATTGATGGTGGTTCACACTTTATTCATGGTGCTTTCCGTAAGATGCTTGCTAAATATGACGTTAGTCATAGAATCGCATCTTCGTATCACCCTCAGTCTAGTGGTCAAGTAGAATTGAGCAATAGAGAGCTCAAATTAATTTTGCAAAAGACTGTTAATAGGTCTAGAAAGAATTGGTCCAAGAAACTGGATGACGCATTATGGGCCTATAGAACTGCATATAAGAATCCTATGGGTATGTCTCCGTATAAAATGGTTTATGGAAAAGCTTGTCACTTACCTCTCGAACTAGAACATAAGGCATATTGGGCTATTAAAGAGCTCAACTACGATTTCAAACTTGCCAGCGAGAAGAGGTTATTTGATATTAGCTCCCTTGATGAATGGAGAACCCAAGCTTATGAAAATGCCAAGTTGTTTAAAGAAAAAGTTAAAAGATGGCATGACAAAAGGATACAAAAGTGTGAGTTTAATGTAGGTGATTATGTATTGCTATACAACTCTCGTTTAAGATTTTTTTGCAGGAAAACTTCTCTCTAAATGGGAAGGTCCTTACGTTATCGAGGAGGTCTATCGTTCCGGTGCCATAAAAATCAACAACTTTGCAGGCACAAATCCGAAGGTGGTAAACGGTCAAAGAATCAAACACTATATCTCAGGTAATCCTATAAATGTTGAAACCAATATTATTGAAACTGTAACCCCGGAGGAATACATAATGGTCACTTTCCAGCCCGTTTCAGACTCCGAAAAGGAATAGGTATGTGTTACGGTAAGTAAACCGACTCCAAAACAATTTTTAAGGCAATATTTCTCTGTTTTGGAATATTTAGAAAAATAGAAAAATAAGTGGCAGTCCGAGAAGGACACGAGGCCTCCACGAGGGTGGAGGGCGCGCCCTACCCCCCTGGGCGTGCCCCCCTACCTTGTGAGCACCTCGTGTGCTCTCCGGACTCCGCTTTCTTGCACGTTACGTATTTTGGTCGGTAAAAATTCATTATATATACTCCTGAAGGTTTTGACTCTCGTATCACGCAAATCTCCCTTGGTCTTGTTTCGAGCTGTTTTTCTGACAGGTCTAGATCATCATGACGACCCCAAGTGCTTCCAAGGACAAGTTCTTCGAGAATGAGGATCCGAGGGGGAAAAATTTTAGCCTCAGGCGTAAGCTAGAGAAGAAAAGTGCAACGACTCCTACTTCATCATCTCCGAGGACATAATCACATGGGTATGGGCACTCCCCTTGGCAACTGCCAAGCTTGGGGGAGGTGCCCTGGTATCGTATCACCATCACAACTCCTATCTTTACCGTTTTCTTAGTTCAATCCTTTTAGTAGTATCTTGATTTAGTAGAATAAAGTCATGGCATGATCTAGTTTTGAGTTTTGCTTTATGATCCTTCTTTGTAATCGAGTCCGTGAGCTATATAATAAAGATTAGTATTGAGTCAAGGGCTTGAGTATTTTACCATGATCCTGGGTGATTAGAATAAAAAGAATAAAAAGAATCAAAGAGTTCATATTGATCTTAGTGAAAGTAATGACTTCACATAGAAAGAGTATGATTATTAAAAGTTGTTGGGAGTTGGCAAATATAGCTTTGGTCATCGTTGCAATTAATAGGAAGTAATAAGGAAAGAGAGGTTTTACATATAGATATATTATCATTGACATCTTTTATGATTGGGAGCACTCATTAAAATATGACATGCTAAAGAGTTGATGTTGGACAAGGAAGACAACATAATGAGTTATGCTTTCTTACATCTAAGATAAAGTATGCTGTCATGGATCCTCTAACGTGTTGAGCTTGCCTTTCCCCCTCATGCTAGCCAAATTCTCAGCACCAAGTAGAAATACTACTTGTGCTTCCAAATACCCTTAAACCGGTGTTGCCATGAGAGTCCACCATATCTACCTATGGATTGAGTAAGATCCTTCAAGTAAGTTGTCATCGGTGCAAGCAATAAAAATTGCTCTCTAAATATGCATGACTTATTAGTGCGGAGAAAATAAACTTTGTACGAACTTGTTGTGGACGCAATAAAAGCGACGAACTGCATAATAAAGGTTCACATACAAGGGGCAATATAAAGTGACGTTCTTTTGCATTAAGATTTTGTGCATCAACCCTAAATGCGCATGACAACCTCTGCTTCCCTCTGCGAAGGGCCTATCTTTTATTATTTTCCTCTACCTTATGCAAGAGTCACGGTGATCTTCACCTTTCCTTATTCATTTATCCTTTGGCAAGCTCGGCATGTTGGAAAGAACATGATATATATATATCTAATTGGATGTGGGGGAGCATGAATTATTATTGTTGACATTACCCTTGAGGTAAAAGGTTGTGGGGCAAAACTATAAGCCCCTATCTTTCTCTGTGTCCGACTAAAACTCCGTAACCACAAGTATCATGTGAGTGTTGGCAATTATGAAGGACTAAGTGATAGTTGAGTATGTGGACTTGCTTTTAAGCTCTGATATATACTCTTTCCGATGTTATGATAAATTGCAATTGCTTCAATGACTGAGGTTATAATTTGTTGGTGCTCAATAAGGTTTCTGATTCATGCTTTTGGCTTTGTGAAATGATCATCACTTGAACATAATCTTTATATGTTGCTGTTATGAAAATAATCATGACGCCTTCATGTCCGTATTTTATTTTTATTGACGCCTCTACCTCTAAACATGAGGGCATATTTATTGTTATCAGCTTTTCGCTTGAGGACAAGCGAGGTCTAAGCTTGGGGGAGTTGATACGTCCATTTTGCATCATGCTTTTATGACAATATTTATTGCATTATGGGCTGTTATTTCACGTTATGTCACAATACTTATGGCTATTCTCTCTTATTTTACAAGGTTTACATGAAGAGGGAGAATGCCGGCAGCTGGAATTCTGGGCTGGAAAAGGAGCAAATATTGGAGGCCTATTCTGCGCAACTCCAAAAGTCCTGAAACTCCACAGAGTATCTTAAAATAAATAAAGAAAAATCATCGCCAAAGATGAAGGCCAGGGGGCCCACACCCTGCTCACGAGGGTGGGGGCGCCCCCCTGGGCGCGCCCCCTACCTCGTGGGCCCCCTGGTGGCTCTCTGACGCCCGTCTTCTCCAATATGAAGTCTTTCGATGAGAAAAAAATAAGCAGCAACCTTTCGAGACGAGACTCCGCCGCCACGAGGCGGAACCTGGGCGGAACCAATCTAGGGCTTCAGCAGAGCTGTTCTGCCGGGGACACTTCCCTCCGGGAGGGGGAAATCATCACCATCGTCATCACCAACGCTCCTCTCATCGGGAGAGGGCAATCTCCATCAACATCTTCACCATCACCATCTCATCTCCAAACTCTAGTTCATCTCTTGTATCCAATTCTTGTCTCCAAGTCCGGAATTGGTGCTAGTAGGTTGCTAGTAGGGTTGATTACTCCTTGTAGTTGATGCTAGTTGGTTTATTTGGTGGAAGATCATATGTTCAGATACTTTATGCACATTATTACCCCTCTGATTATGAACATGAATATGCTTTGTGAGTAGTTATGTTTGTTCCTGAGGACAAGGGAGAAGTCTTGCTATCAGTAGTCATGTGAATTTTGTATTCGTTCGATATTTTGATAAGATGTATGTTGTCTAACCTCTAGTGGTGTTATGTGAACATCAACTACATAACACTTCACCATTATTTGGGCCTAGAGGAAGGCATTGGGAAGTAATAAGTAGATGATGGGTTGCTAGAGTGACAGAAGCTTAAACCCTAGTTTATGCGTTGCTTCGTAAGGGGCTGATTTGGATCCATATGTTTCATGCTATGGTTAGGTTTACCTTAATACTTTTGTTGTAGTTGCGGATGCTTGCAATAGAGGTTAATCATAAGTGGGAGGCTTGTTCAAGTAAGAACAGCACCCAAGCACCGGTCCACCCACATATCAAATTATCAAAGTACCGAACGCGAATCATATGAGTGTGATGAAAACTATCTTGATGATATTCCCATGTATCCTCGGGAGCGCTTTTCCTATTATAAGAGTTTGTCCAGGCTTGTCCTTTGCTACAAAAAGGATTGGGCCACCTTGCTGCATATTATTTACTTTCGTTAGTTGTTGCTCGTTACAATTTATCTTATCACAAAACTATCTGTTACCACTTATTTCAGTACTTGCAGAGAATACCTTGCTGAAAACCGCTTATCATTTCCTTCTGCTCCTCGTTGGGTTCGACACTCTTACTTATCGAAAGGACTACGATAGATCCCCTATACTTGTGGGTCATCGGAGGTTCACCGCCCTGCACCAAGAAGAACAGATGAAGAACGAGGAAGAAGAAGAACAAGGGAGAGATGTAAAAACTAGGGTAAAGAGTAGTATATTGATTTGTCGATTGTGTGTTGTTATTCAATCGGTCGTCACCTCTTACATATATATGAGCGGCTGGACTTTTCATACAAGAAAATGACTCAAATCCCGTCCAAAACATCAAAAGATAACCTAACTCAGACTACGAGGGCCGGAACTTCCGGTCAGCCCGGAACTTCTAGGCTAAAATTACATCAAGTTGCCCTCTTGCACAGCTCTTGCAGGTCGCATATGGCTTCGGATCACGATGGTCCCAAAAGCAAAGTTGTAGATCTTGCAATGGAGAAAAATTCCTTAGTTGATCACGTTTTCATCCGAGGTCATCTTGATGTCAAAATTGGCCCCGCAAATCTGAAAATAATGTTAAATTCCAGTTTTCGGGGCGCACCGCGTGCAAACTTTCGTTTTAGCCCGGAACCTCCCCGGAAGTTTTGCCCGGAACTTCTGGGGCAGACTTATGCATCACACTATTTTGGCTCTAACTTTTGCATACGAACTCCGATTTAGACGTTTCTTATATCAAAATCGATTGTTTCGACGAGACAAAGACAATCTGTGTAAAAACGTTTCTCATATCAGGCCATCTTGGGGCGTAATCAGCCGAACAGTGTTCTGAATACAAAAGCTGAATACTTCGAACACAACTTCGGCCTTAGAAATGAGACCGGATGGCTATGACCCAAATATCAAAGTTTCTCCTTTTGAAGATACGGAGCTTTCTCATATTCAACACTTCTCCATTTAAGGCCATCTTAATTAAGTTCTTGATCGTGCCGAAATCTGGTGTCAACAACCGTCCAACCTTAGCCACATACATTTTATAAACGGCGAATTTCATTGAAACTAGGATAATTTGTACATAAAAACTGACGATATTTCGTCCGGTGAACTAAAAACCTAAAATAAAACCCTAAACTATCCTATACTTGACGGTGACCTCGTAGGCCATGCCGGGCTGGCCGGCGGCTCCTCCTCCGTCATCGTGGCCCGACCCGGCGTCGGAGTCTTCGTCCTCAGGCTTGGGGCGACAGAAGGTGGCGGCATCACGGCAGGGCTTCCCAGTGGCTGCCTGACGCTCGCGGATGATCCTCTTCGCTTCCTCCAGCGTCGTGCGTAGTGCGGTCACGCCCACCGAGGACGTGTGTTGGAGGAGAGGGCAGCGGTTGTTGGGGGAGGCATCGTTGGCAGCATCGATATCGGCGATGGACCATTCCTCACCGTACCTGGCCATCTCCCCGTCGAGGCGGTGGAGACGGTGCTTGG